>NC_048233.1:74271586-74445392 GCF_002007445.2 Ailuropoda melanoleuca | reverse complement strand
GCCGGCAGGCCGCCTCGAGAGGGGCCGCGGCCGCCCCTCCCCCGCCCGCGCCCCCGCCGGGGGGAGGGGCGCGCGGAGTGGGACTCTTTCCGTTTGGTCCAGCCCCGTCGTGCACGCAGTTCCCAACACTTCTCGTCATCCTCTCTTTGGTCTCTTTATTCTGCTGAGCGGTGCTGTTAGGATTTCTTTTTTTCCCCTGACCACGTTCGCGATGGTGGGTAGCAGCAAGGTGGCCCTGGTAGGGGAGGGGTTGATATCGAGATTGGGCACCGGGGGAAGAATGTCTTGTTTCAACTTTGTCTGTGGCTTGCACCCCCGGAGAAGGCCACACGCCGGTTGTAGGGTGCAGATGTGCTGAGAGTGATTTCTAAGTAGTTGAGTTGTTGAGATGAGGGTACGACTGCTAATGGTAGGGAGGTTTTGTTTTCATTGGTGAATCTGGTGTCATCATATTCGGGGCATATGTTGAAATATTCTTTGTTTAGGTCTTGAAGTAGAGGATCTCACTCTGCACGTCCACATTGTGTTGTTTTTAAATGATGTCTGCAAGTGTGGCTTTCTAGAATTTCAAATGTGAGTTAAGGTCCGGGCGTGTGTGGGCCTTAGCATTGGCCTTGACAGTGAACTTTGTGGCTGTGTTTTGGATTTCAGAGATTTGCCCCGTAGCTGGGGTGCGAGCTGTGCATTTTTTGTTAATAGTAGGTGTCAGGAATGTAGATGCTTAAGTTGGGGACATTAAAGGGAGAACATTCCTGTATTAATAATTGATAGCTGAATATTAGAATCAGATTAATTTGGGTTGATGAAAGTTTTTTTTTTTTTTCCCTCCCAAAAGCAGCTGTGCGCTCTAGGAAGGAAGCCTGTACATAGGCACACTTTATAGGGGTTCTTTAGGGCAGGGAGCTGGAATATCTCCTTTTAGAGAGGGTACTCATCCACATCTCTAGCTTCATTGAGGGCCTGGTAAGGGGACTGAAATTGGGGCTAAGACATCTGCGTGTACTTTTCAGTGTTTATGTTGTTTGTTTACATCTGGTGTTTATCACATTTGGGCACTAGAAGTAAATAGGTCAGTTTTTCTTTTGGTTTTTGAAGAGTAGCCCCCTCCCCCCCTTTTTTTTAAGTTTCACGATTTACTTGGTTTCACAGCATTGTAGGAAACTGTTACTACATTTTTACTGGAAATACTGTTATTCATTTTGATTTTGGTAAGTTCCTTTCTATTCTTTTTTTCTATCTTCACTTGTATATGGAATCTACATTGTGGGCTTAAAACTAGCTTATTAGGGGCTATTTAAAATGTCTGAAAAATACATTTTAAAATATCAGGACATATTCGATGGCGGAGAGGAAATTTTTGTGTGCAGTTATACTCCTTTTATAAAAAAATTTCTGTACTTAAAACTTCTGTAGATGGACAACTGTTCTTAAAAGGAGCATAGTAATAGTGCAGAAAATTCTCAAAACACAAACTTCTGGCTAACATGTTAAAAATATTCCAGGTGTTTTTCTTTATGTCAGACTTTTGCTTTTGTTAATATAATGGTATTTGCGATATGACTAGCATTGCTTGGCTGGCCGTAATAAAGTCTTTTGCTTGAGTGCTTTTGAAGGCTTTTTAAGGTAGTTTTTAGATAATTTTGCAAGCTTTATTTAAGCATGTTGCACTTTGGACTCAGGCAGGTCTTATGGAACCAGAATAGTAATAGATTAAAAAGACTCCTACCTACGCCAGATTTTCTTTTTAAGAGGTGTAAGTGATGGACGGGGCCCTATTTCTTTTAGCTTTGAAGGGTCCATCCTTTTCCCCATTCAGTCATCTGGAAGGAGCGGCCTCAGAAATACTCTTCTTCTGCTTACATGAAGAACTCTAAATGCTATCCAGCAGGAGGTGCTACAGCAAGATAAAGCAAATCTCTCAATTTTGAGGGTCTTGCTACTTCTTACAGCTCTGTTAGCTTCAACTAAGCACAGGATTAACGCCTTAAAGTTCCAGAAAGATTTTGAGTAAGTCCATTTAAAAGTCCATTAATCAATTACATTTGCTATTTGTAACTGAAATCTTTGATTGCTTTTTACCTGCTTACGATATTACACAAAATAGATTTGTTATTGTGAATAGCTTAAGAATGCCAAGCTTAGGTACAGAGTGCTGTTAGAATTATTTTACTTTGATGAGGAGTTAGTCTTGTATTGGTGTTGTATTTGTGTTGAACACAAATGTGAAAAGATTATGTGCAGTGGCTATAAACAAAAGAAGTTGGTATGATGGGGCTTTAGGTTTTATGTCGTCCCTATAATATTAATACGGGTAGGATATAAAGATATGAGATTTTGTAAAGGAGAAACTATATGGAAAAAAATTTAATTTCTTGTGTTTTATTCCTTACATCTATGGACAGTGATCCTAATAGATAAATTCTTAGGCACTCAGCTTTATAAATAACGTATGGTTGATGTATTTGAGTTGGCCTCCAAAGACTGAGATTCTTGAACTGTAAGTAAAGTTATATCTGTGGGTATAGGTCATTGCTGATATGTCTGTTAGTATCACTTAACAATAACTGCATAAAGATGAAAGTAGTTTCATAGCATTTACGGCACATGCTCCTTTGAAACTCTATTAGTGTTAGGTGAATTGATTTATCCCTGGGAATATCATGCTACTTTGGTGGCTTGTAAAGTTTTGTATCAAAGTTTTAGAAACTTAGGAATGTGTGGAAAATTTGATGAAGCTGCTTTGAATTTTGTCGGTTTTCTAGGCATAATACTGTACTTTTTTCTCAGTAAGATCAAATGAGATAATACATGTGAAAGTTCTTTGTAAATTGTCGGAAGCCATGCAGATGTTGAGATAGGTAACTAATTAATACATGGACAGAAATTTCTGTCTTTAAAATGTTAACGTTCTCCACATCATTTGGGAAATGAGCATTTTAAAAGTGTACACCCAACACTTCATGAATTTTTTTTTAAATGCTATTGTGGTTACCAAAAAGCTCTTTGTTATAGTTTTGAAGATTTGTTTAAAAAATGCTGCAGAGGCAGTTTCTCATAATTCAAAAAAAAAAGATCACTTTTCTTTTTGTAGATCCTATGAAATGTGTAACCCCCATTAAAATTTTTCTTCATTTCTTCATTGATGTCATAGTAGTTGATTTTAGTGAATATTTAAGTTCCCGGATTCTTCTATAGACTCTCATTAACACACAGAGTAACAGATGTCACAGTTAAGATTTTGATTGTTTTGAGTGGTTCTGCTAACTTTCTGAAAAATTCTTACTAAGTAAAGCTTTCAAGCTTGTTTCAAAGTGAAAAAGATGTATATCTATATGTATTAGTATTAGGTACATGTGTATATCATTTTGTTTTTCTCTTTTAGAGGGATGCATGAGGAAATGACTACTCAAATCTAGAGGAGTGCACCGAAATATTTTTGTGTAAAAATAACCCAAAAGTTTAAAACTCAAGCCTTGATTTGTGACTTTTTTAATAGACTCTGCTTACAAATTTGGACTGAAATAAAATAAAATATAGATAATGGGGAGTCCCTGTGTTTATGAGCATATAAAAAGGTTTAGTTTTATATTTTAGAAGCTACTGCTCTTTATGAAATAGCCCCTTTAATTAGAAATTAAATATAGAAACTTCTGTGTGAAGTGAGAAAAACATTTAACTGTTTAAATAAAAATGAAACCTCTCAGGGTAGTATTAACTTTTTCATCCTATGGACACTGAATACTAAAGTTGGTTTTGGTTTTTTGTTTTTGTTTTTGTTTCTTTTTTGGTTTTTTTGAGGAAATACGGAAGTTAAGGTTATAGTAAATGTGCTTTTAAATTTTGTATTCTTGGTATTTTATTGCTGAAAGCTTTTGTATTTAATTGCTATTCAAAGGGAGAAAAGGAAGGGATTAAAGTTTTAGGTCTCTAATCTTTGACAGAATTCCTTTATGTCTATATTCAGACCTGATTTCTTGAAATATGTTTGAATCTTCATGTTAATTTGTGCTGGGAAATATTCACGATTTTTGTTGACTTCTCAGGAACTTTTGTGCATGGGCTTTTTTGTAGGCCTTAAGTATTCTTTAGGAGCGCGGCAATATATTTTAATCACTTTAACTTTACCAGGTGTGTATTTTTGCTGCTTTGAGATTTTTTTTTTTTAAGGAGGTAATATGCTAACACTGCTTTAAATTTATTGTAGATAATTACTTTTTAAATAGCATATGTTTTCTTGTTTGGGTGTTTGTATGTACATGTGGCTGTGCTATTTTGCAGGCTTTCCTATAATTCTTGTGTATTACATTTCTGGAGTTATCTTTTGTGAGAATGTTGAAGTGAACTTTTAAGGATAACTTTTCTATTACTTGTCTGTTAGTTTAGTGTTAAACTGGGGTGGTGGTGAACTCTTCCGCCACATTTAGAGATAATATGTGAGGTTCAGTCAACCTTTGGGTTTTCTACAGCAACTTTCTCATACTAGACACTTGTGTGGCAGTTTGACTACCCCTCCACTTCTCTCCCTCCAATACATTGTAAGGCCTCCCCTGTTTTAAACAATTTAAAAGAAAAATAGTGTGCAGGTCTCTGTTGAGGAAAACTATTCTTATTTATATTTTGGAATCATTTATGGAAATATTTTCTGTTTTTTTTAAATAGATAAAAAAGTGAACCCGTAATATGGAGATGGGAAGGGGGATGGGGCCTAACAGGTTGGTGATCTGGGCTTTATTTTGACTCTGTTTGTGGGCCTAGGGGACAAAAAAATAACTTAAACACAGAAGCCAAAAAGATGGGTTTTGTTTTATTGTTTTGGCTGCATTGAGGATACAAACTGTCAGTACTTGAGGAGAAGGAGCAGCAGAAAGGAATTGATTTTTTTCTGCTGCAGATCCAAGTATTGTTAACCATGTGCATCTCTGAAGGAGCATACTTACAAATCAAACAGTAGTTGATTCTTTCACTCAATTAACAGTCAAACCCTAGACTGATTTTTTTAAGATTTTAAATAAGTACCAAAAACTTCAGAGTAATGACAATAATTTCCTGATAAAAGTGGGTGATAGTAACCATGGCAACTGCTATCTGGCCTTATGGCCAGTATGTTGTATTGATGAAGCTTCAGATCCTGTAGTAGCCTGTCACTTTTATGGTGAAATGTAGTAACATGTGTTGCAGGTGATTTTTAGCTGGATTGTGTTAAATCTGTGTGCCAGCTTATCTTTCCTTGTTAGGAATTTCTTGGACTGTATTCCACAGCATGTTTGTGAAGGTGCTGTTGCCTGAAAATAACCCACCACCTGTGTTAGGCCTCCTGATGCAGATTGCACTTAGTTCTTTCCCAGCCTCCTTCCTCAGTCTTGCAGAAAATAGGGGTGTGTGTAGAAACTGTATATACATAAATAACAGCTCAAAGTTATCTATTTGGACATGTTATTGATAGTTTAAAAAAATCTTTTTTGTTTTTAGAAGAGGTCAGTGGATGAGAGAAATGGGTGTATGTTGGGAATATTTTTTTTCCTAAGTGTTCTTTCTGGAAACGTGCGCGTGTGTGTGTGAAATGAGGGGTTAGGAGCGGAGGGCATAGTTATTGAGTAAGGACTTGACAAAAGAGAAACTTAAGTATTATTGTTGTGTGTGTGATGGTGTTACGTGTGCCTATTACTATAAGAATATTTTTCCTAGTGGACATTATTAGAGTATGGGAAATGTTTTTGTATGAGAATTTTCTGCAAGAAAAATTATTCCTAAAATATAACTTGAAAGACTGTTTAGAGAAAACCTCATAAAACAGTTAAAACTTTCTTGGGGGAGGGGAATAGAGAGCTTTGAAACTGATCCAACCAAACTTTTAAAGAAATGGCTTTAGAAATGATGTTTTAAAAAATAATTTTAAAATTTTATAAAATCTTTTTGCTTTTTAAGCATTTCTTTTATATGCTTATCCTGAATAAGGTTTTTCTAATGTGAAAATGTTGATGTAAATATTCACTGATACTTTTTCCAGTGTGTGCTAAAGAAACTGACAGAGCAGAGAGCAAACAAGTTAGATCTGAATTTCACTAGGCCCTGATAATGAGATCTAGTCAAATTGTGCTTAGATACTTCAGACTTTTCTTAAAACTTACTGTGATAGGGTGAAGTGGTTTTCTTACTACAAGTCCCAGGATGCATTTCGGGTTTTTGCTTAACTCCGGATTAGAGCATTGCATGCTGGGACCTGTAGTTGATTTAAACAGCACAGAGAACCCTTCCCTCTTGTCTACTCCATTTTATACAAACAGCTTTCCAAGCCTCTAAGAACTTTCTGCTAAGTAAAATTTGATTGCTAATACTATGATTATCATGGTGCTCGTATTCTAAAGTGAGTCTTCAAAAACACCCTAGCGTTTTAGTTTACCTTGGATTAGTTTGTTGTGTTTTTTATCATCTACTTTAAGATTTACATGTAAAATAACTGATAACATGTGTATGTGTGTTTGTGTTCATATATTTAAAACTTAGCAGTTGTAATTTTTTTTGTCTGTGCTGCTATAGATCACTTTATAATTACAGCATATTGCTAATATGGGCATTAGGAACTTATTATTGTAGGGCTGGATATATACGCTGTTCTCTTTTTTTTGAATGGGGCCAGTTATTCAGTGCCCGTATTTAAGTTTAGAGGTTATCAAAAAATTATTTTGTAATAATTGTCAACATCTTGAATCTTAGTGTTTTTTAATTGGAAGACAGATTCCTGAAAATAAATGTGGTTTCAATGTAAATTTAATACTCATATAGATATAATCTGAAAGGTAGAGGAAAAGGTAAGTTTTCTTTAGTAATTTGCTCATATTTTCATTTGTAAAATTTAAATTTCTATTCTTTCTATTCTTTAAAGTTCTGATACTTTATTAATGAATATCAGAATGTTGTTGCAGGGATTAGATGTTGAAATCTGTGAAAGTGCTTAGCACAGTGCCTGCCACATGATAAAAGCCTCAGTAAATGTGTAGAATTAGCAGCAGCAGCAGTAGTAGTGGTTCTTGTTATTAAATAAATAGCGTGCTTCACATTTTTTCCTCTCTTTTTACATTATTATTTGATCAGAAGCCCAGCCTGTTCTGATAAGACCTTGAGATTTTTGGCCTATGGTAATGATGTGGCAGTTCCTTAGAATTTTTTGCTGTACCTAAGATGTCTTTGCACCTCGGTTTCTCCCTAAGTGATACACGCCTGAAGTTAGCTACCAGCCAGTCGCAGACTTTTTGACCAGGGTTCAGCTCTGCCTATTCAGTACTCTTTGCCACTGTACCACAGCCCTTGGTTGACTTTGGCGGGTTCAAAAGATAATGAAAATATTTTCGTTCATAATGTTTGCACTGGTAAAATATCCAAACTAGTTGATTAATGAATATGAGATGCTGCAAAAATGTTCCTTCTGTCACAGTGTATGTAACCTTGGGAAAATTCTGTTGTGTTTAGAAGCACAAGCCAATCTATCACCATAGTTCACAGTGTTACAGGATTGGTGTATTGGAGGCCAGTGAACAGCCCCAGAAAGAAAATGTAGTTTCAGGTCCGTGGGTTGTACTTAAAATGTTAGGTTCAAAAAAATCATAAGTCTTTACATTATTTTTCTCTTTTAGGACACTCTAACTTCTTTTAGGCTCTTGAACTTGTAGGATATTTTTATCTGCTTGGCTGGTCTCTTTTAGCTTTTTGAGAAGGGAAAGGGACATCTGGGAATATTGAAAAATGTAAGCATAAGTTGTGATGTATGTGCCTTAGTTTGAGGGTATACAGAATCATGATGTGTCTTTCTTACCTGCTTGGCCCGTATCTATTCCAGCTTTTTCCCTTGTGTAGAGTTCCTGGAATAATATTGCTGAGGGCTGCTGTGTTTATTTAAGAGAATTCTGCCTTTAGTAGTGATTATTTAAGTACTTGCTCACACAACAAACCAACCCATTGTATTAATACTAACCTTTTTTCTCTTATAAATATGAACTGAAATTTGTTAATATTTGTATATTAGACGTTGAATAGATTCTTTAGCTGTGTCAGAAATTTGTGGGATCTGATCTGATAATGCTGCCACATTGTGAGTGGCTTTATTTATCTTCTCTTAACTTGACTTTTTAAGACCTAACATTAACATGAAATAAATTCAGTGGTTACAAAGAAGTTAAGTACAAAGGGCTAAGTATAAGGGGTAAAATAATCTCTAGTGTTAATTGGCCAACGTGGGAAAGATCAGATTTGGATGAGTGCTCCTTATCTACATTTTATAATTACGCACGTGTGTAATTCTTGAAATACTAAAGTTGGAAATAAGGAGAGTAAAACTGGGCAGCTGCGTGTAATCCCTGTAGAGTCCTCTGATACACCTAAAGTATTGAAAGTATCGAGCACAGTTTTCTGTCTTTTTTTAATAAAATATCCCAGGCCAATGGAAATGAAACAGTTGTGATGGTGTCAGAGGACTTGGCCCTAAGACCAGTCCTGTCACTAGTGGTTTGCTCTTGGGAAATTCAACCTGCTGGGCTTTAGTTTTTCCAGTGGTAAGATGGGGATAATGGTAAAAGCCAGCTTCGCTATGCTGTTCAAAGGACTGGGTGAGATAATACCGATGAATGTACTTTATGACTAAATTGAGTTTGTAATCACTAATAGATGCCTGAATTTTAAGATATTTGTCTATATTGTGTTAACAATGTTAATATTTTTAAAAGTTTAAATATATGGGTTAGAATCATATTTGGTGATCTGAATACCCCTTGCCCATGGTCAACAGACAAGTTCTTAACATGTTTATAGCATAGTTAGTGGCAATATCCACTGATGCATATGTGTGTGTGTGTATATAAAATATACATAAATATCATAAATGTACTGGTGTGTTGTAATACAAGCTTTCAATTATGGGCTTTTATATTGAAAACTATTTTTATGTGTTAATATACAAACTTACACAAATCCATATATTTGTTCTTGAAGAAGTGGCATAGATATAAGAGTAAATATTTGGCAAGTTGTGAACAGTTCTTGTACCATAGGGTTATGTTGTTTTAATAACAATAATAATTTAACATTTACTGAATGTATATTATATATAGTTCGAAGCTTTTTTACATATAGGATCTCATTTAATTGTAATCCTCACAGCAATATTATGAGGATTTACTATTATTTTCCTACCCCCATTTTATAGATGAGGAAATGAAGGCCTCCCTGGAATCACATAGGTGTAGCAAATGCTACAACCTGAATTCAAGCCCAGGTTTGATTGCAGAGCCTTTCAAGTGTCCATAACATTGTACTGAACTATGTAATTCCTCTAGAAACCTAGAAAATGAATTACTAAAGAAGTTTTCAATTTACTGAAATGGCCACAGCTATGATGTATCATTTTGAGAATGTTTCATGTTGATTTTGGTTGGGTTAGATTGAATATTTTGGAAATAGTAAGCATTGGAATGGAATGGAAATGAAGGCATTTGGGATAGTGCCTGTCTTGTTCATCTTTATATGCCAATTGTGAAGCATGGTGCCTAGCATGGAGTGGACTGATATCTATTTCTTAAAATTGGAATTTGGGAACTTTAGCATTGTAGGTTATTTTATACATTTTCTTAGTGCAGATATTTTACATTTGCTGTTTTAATTAGTTCTTATGTAACTATCAACATTTTAGAGGGTTTGATGAGAAATGTCTTTTTTTTTTTAAAGAAATATTATAAAAGCAGTGCATGTGAATAATTCTAGCCATATAGATATGTACAGCGTAGAAAATGAAAGTCATCCCATTCTACTTTTAAATTTTCCTGTGCATTAAATATGTACTATATATATCCACTTCAAAAAATAAATAGAATTATACCATAATACTGTCTTAAAGTTTACTTTTTTCAAGTGGCTATTTAAAAAACTTGTTTTTGAAAATAAGGCTCGGGTGGGAAGTGGGAGTAAGGTTGGAAGGAGAGAGGTAAGATTTATACATTAAGATTATAAACTTATACTCTAGACTGGTTATTACTTATGGGGCAAAAGGCATTTTAAGTTCTTTTTAGTTGTGCCTAATGCCTAAGAGATGGTTGTTGTTATTTTTAAAACTTTAAAAAATGATAACCAGTTTAAAGTGGCAACACCATTTTCTGTCCTGTGCAAGTAATTTAAGAGGCATCATTTCAGAATTAAGTTCTACTAGTTTATTCTGGTAGCTACTATTTATAAAGAGATCAATTATGGTTTCACATAACTTTTTTTAAAACTGGTGGGTTCTCTTCTTGGTTGTTTAGAGGCATTCATTCAACGTTTACAAATTAAAATAACATTTTAAAGCTGTGAAAATAATTGTAATATTTTAATTAATGAAAACTCAAACCAAGTACTGCTTAATCGATATACAGATAGATACCCTGCATAGGAATTAGTCCTGGTACTCACATCTTTATGTCAATAGTGTTGCCTGACCTCACCCCCATCCCTATCCCTACTCACTCAACCATTATCAAATGCTATACTGATAACCCACTATTTTTTCAAGTGACAAAAAAAAAAATTGACTGCTGTTTGTTTTTCTGGCTTTGTGTAAAATAAGACATCCTCAAGACCTTGTAATCTACACTAAATATAATCTTTTGATTCTAGCTTTGAGAGTTTTATCTTATTGCTAAGGTTATTAGTCATAATTCAGCTTTGTAATTTTTAGATTAAAAATTTTTATTTCATAAGTAATAAATTTTCATTGCAGAAGTTTTTTAGAAGAATCTTCCTAGTCTTAGAATGCACTCCCTGTGTCTAAGGTGCCTTAATGTTTCTTTAGTGAAGTGCTGAAGCCTGGCCTTAAAATTCTGAGAATCGGATCTGACAGTGCATAGCAGTTTATTTGAACTACAGTATAGTCAGTTATTTATTTATTTATTTGAGAGAGAGGGAGGGCACACACGAGTGGGAGTGGGAGGGTAGGGAAGGCAGAGGGAGAGGGAAAGCGAGAATCCCAAGCAGGCTCCATGACCAGAGTAGAGCCCCATCTCACAACCCTGAGATCATGACCAGAGCTGAAATCAAGAGTCAGGTGCTTAACCGACTGAGCCACCCAGGCGCCCCCAGTATAGTCAGTTTTAACATGCCAATTCAAGAGTTTTCTCATTGGTTCATATGTGCTTTTCATTTTGTGTGGCTCAGACCATGCCTTAGAAAGTATTTTAGTATTTCTCAAAATAGTATTACAAGTGTACAGAGGGCTGAGTTCAGGTCATGGATGGTCAAACTGAGGCAGAGACAAGAATTCAAGTAAGTGAATGGCAGAGCCTAATTTTTCTCTCTTATTCTACTTTTGGCCTCCTTAGCCTGTTGTCTCCAAACTTTAAAAAAATTACTGCTACCAGTAAATGTATATTTATATGTAGTTTTCTGAATTAATGTTTTATGTATGTTACAAAACATACAGGAAAGTTGGAATTTAAAAAAGGGTGATATTTAAAAATATAAGTTGTACTAATTCCTTCCTTGGCCCCCTTCCTTCTCCGGGTGGTGCACCCACTTGGAGACGAGTGCTTTAGATAGGCCATTCTTGTACAGAAGAGAGGCAGCCATGGGGACACCTGGAGGACAGTTGGCACAAGGTGTGGGGCTTTTAAGTTGGAGTGATCTTTTACAGCTTTTTAAAGAAATAGCCTTTCTTTCTGTGAAAGGCTGAAAGATTGAGAGTAAAGGCCTTGAGAGAGGTGAGCTTAAAAGACAGAAATATAAGCCTTATTTGTTTTCTTCAGAGTTGACCAAGGGGAAAAGGCTGCCTACCCTGTCAGCTCTTACTCCCACTATAGCGACGGCAGTGCCTTTTTCTGTTGTTGTTAGGCAGTTTATAGAACGCAGGATAGCTTGGTAAGCGTCTTCTCTGTGCCTGATATGACGTAACATTGTGGAGTATGCAGCATGCATGTTAAGTACAAGTGGTTGTATTTGGCTTGTTGCTGCAGCATTTTTGAGGATGTCTTAAAAAGCAGTTCTCATTCGATAGAGTTGGATATGTGCAAGTTATTGAAATCATCATTTCATGAAGACCAAACTTTGTAACTTGAATTATTCTATTTAGTATTTGTTTATTTCTCTCCTCTCCTTCTCCCCTACCCCTTATCAGGACCTGATACTAAAAAGCCTACAAAAATCTTTGTGCTCCTTATTTTCTTTATTTAATCTATATGCAAAGCATATTGTAATTATTGCTGTTAGAGGGTTTTAAACTGATGGTTCCCCACCCTTTTTGTGCACAGGGGAGATAGATTAGGAATGCCAAATGGACAACTTGGTATAAAGAAATAATGACCACTGAAATAAAACAGAAGTTCAAATAAAAAGCAAACCACATACAAATGTAGAATGAAAATATCTTTTAGTAAAATGTTAGCATGCTGTACTTGGAACAGATGCCACATTAATTCAAAAGAGAGCCCAGAAAATGTGGCAACTTTACGATGTCAATGGAGGGAGCTGCAATAGTTCCTTTTCTCATTGTGTCAAGTTCTCAGTACCTCCAGGTCCAGTCCTGTNCCCCCCCCCCCCCCCCCGCCCCGCCAGTACTTCAGAGCAGAATTCTTTTTCTGAAAGGAACAGATGCTGTTAACTTATCAGGACCTGATACTAAAAAGCCTACAAAAATCTTTGTGCTCCTTATTTTCTTTATTTAATCTATATGCAAAGCATATTGTAATTATTGCTGTTAGAGGGTTTTAAACTGATGGTTCCCCACCCTTTTTGTGCACAGGGGAGATAGATTAGGAATGCCAAATGGACAACTTGGTATAAAGAAATAATGACCACTGAAATAAAACAGAAGTTCAAATAAAAAGCAAACCACATACAAATGTAGAATGAAAATATCTTTTAGTAAAATGTTAGCATGCTGTACTTGGAACAGATGCCACATTAATTCAAAAGAGAGCCCAGAAAATGTGGCAACTTTACGATGTCAATGGAGGGAGCTGCAATAGTTCCTTTTCTCATTGTGTCAAGTTCTCAGTACCTCCAGGTCCAGTCCTGTTCTTGTGTGTTTATTTTTCTGTGTCTGTTACATGTTAGCGTACAAATATTAAGTCCATGCTCATTATTTTTTTTATGTAATTAAATACATCGTCATACTAGTAGGTATTAGGGTGGAAAGCCCAGTAACTTGTAACGGTAATGGTTTTTGTCTTAAATATGTATATTAAAATATTCAGAATCTGAGGCAAAAATTGATTTTTCTCTCACCTCTCAAGGCACATTTATGATAATAAGGTAGTCTAAGAATTGAGACTTTCAAAGAGGCCTATGCTTTTTTTTTTTTTTTTTTTGAGGCCCATCCTTTTTTGAATGTAGAATTTGGACAAGTTACAAAACTATGAGAATTTTGCATTTTTTTTCTCATTTAAATTTGTAGTTATCATTGGACATTTGTTATGATTTTTAAGTAGCTTAGATTCATTCATTCCTTTTGCGGTGTTCTTTATGGTGTTTGGGAAGAAGGAGAAAGGGTGTTGGAAGGGTACTACCATACACACTTGGCTACTTCCAGACTGACGTTCGTTTTATAGAAGGTTGCACTGGGACATCTCTGAATTGCCTGTTTCTTGCAGTGCATGGTTAGTGTGGAGAGAGATGGGCTGGGGGCTCTTAACCAGACTAAACAGTGTGCCACTTCCTGAGCAGTGCAGTGATCTGATCACCAGGGGCATATCCTTTGTGCCTGTAAAGAAGTTTGGCGTTCAGGCTTAGAAGAGTACTACTAGTTTTCTCTTAATTAGTCAAAGCACGAAGGCTCACAGTCCAGTAATTTTGTTGAAAAGGTTAAAAGTTTTGTTTTCTTGCAGTTCAGGTGAAGGGACGTTTTTAGCATGGCAGTAAAGAAAGCTCAGTGGTTGAGGATCAGCACTGGAGCTGGAGCCAGTTTGCATGGGCTCGGCTCATATCGCGGCTTTGCCACATATTAGCTCCGTGATAATGGTCAAATCACTGCACCTTCTGTGCCTCTGCCTCTGTTTCTTCGTATGTAAAATATGAATAAATAGTAGTTCCCATAGCCTGAGGTTGTTACGAGGAATTAATAAGTTAATGTATAAACTGCAGTAAGTTCTTGACATATAGTACATGCTAAGTAAATGGTAACTATTGTTAGGTATTACTTAACCTTAATTCTCAATTCCTTTCTTCTCTCCTCAAGGCTTGAGACAAATGTTGCATAGTGGGAAAAGAGCCTGGGCTTTGTGGTCTGACCCTTGGGTTGGAATCTCTGTACAACCACTTAAAGTTGAGTATGTGACCTTGGACTAATTATTTAAGCTCCCTTCAACAAAGATGTCTCTCATACATGCTGTATACCAAGCTCTGTGCTGTTCATTTGGACTTCAGTTTCTTCATCTGTGATGTAGGGTTGATAACACCAACCTTCTGGGTTTGATGTGAAGATAAAATGAGGAAATCTTAAGACACTTGATAAGCAATAACTGCTGTTATCATTGTTACGGTTATAGTCCCACTAACAGTTTATGGGGAAAGGGTAAATATGGAACAGCTTAGCTGGAAAGGAGGGTTTTCCCCTGAAATGTCATGGTGAGAAAGGGTATGGGTGGGAAAAGTCTATCTAATGAGTCCTTGTTTGTGAAAGTTCTGGGAGAAATAGAAAATATGTGGGAATATGTCAGTTTTAACAGACTTTAAAAAATATTATAGGGCACTTTTTAAAAACTCGTACTGATAGAAGCCTTTTCTTGTACCAACATAGTGATGTGGTTTACAGTAGGTCACTTTTTTTTTTTAAAAAGATTTTATTTATTTGACAGAGACAGCCAGCGAGAGAGGGAACACAAGCAGGGGGAGTGGGAGAGGAAGAAGCAGGCTCCCAGCGTAGGAGCCTGATGTGGGGCTCGATCCCAGAACACCGGGATCACACCCTGAGCGGAAGGGAGACTCTTAACGACTGAGCCACCCAGGCGCCCCTACAGTAGGTCACTTCGCAGGAGTCAGTAGTAGACTGGGCATTATAACTCAAACGTGTAAAATCCTAATCAGCTGGTCAGTCCCTAGGGTCAACTGCTCAGAACAAAGTGTGTGCTTAACCCCTGAGAATACATGCTTGAGTAGAATAACTAGTGGAAACAATTGTAGAGGCACACAAATGCTTTCTAGTAATGATGGACACCATTTATTTGCCTTCTGATTTTGGGCATTTTGCCTTTGTGAAATTTCCTCTCATCTGGTGCCTGGTCTTTTCTTATGGCAATTGTTATTTTCTTTCTATATTTAATTGTCGTATGTTACCTGTAGTGAGCCTAGAAACTGGGCCTGAGAACAAGTTGATTATGAGAAAAGTCACTGTTTAAGTTTCTGCCTTACAGTGATCTCAGACTTAAGATATTTTTGATAAAGTATTTGAGTTTTTAGTATGTCCATTAGTATGTGTGTGTGTGTGTGTGTGTGTGTGTGTGTGTGTGTGTGTAGGTATCTATCTGGTAAGTGAAATCAGTAATTGAGGGAGGGGGAATGATCATTAAGTGTGACATAGAATTAATTTTATTCATTCACTACCAATTTGAATCTGAAACTTTTTTGATCTTTGATCTGTATAGTTTTTTCCCTAGGATTCAGCAAATGTATTTGCAGTAGCTTACCACAACACCCTGAATATGGCATGTGTTACCACTGATGAGCATTTGAGTTAAAGTAGAATAATAGCTTCCATTAACTTTTTGTTCTTACTTACCCAGCTGTACCGGTTCATAAAGGCCTAGGAGGTGGATAGGAGCATTTACTAGATTTATTTTGTCTGTATTCCTAAAACAACGTTTCTGCTTTCTGAGCAGAAATTCCAGCAAATTTGTTTTGATAACGTGCTTGTATTTTATCTCAACAAATATTTTAAAAGTTGAACAGTTTTATAGCAGGCTGTATAGTTTTTTCTTTTCTTTTTTCTTTTTTTATTTTTTTAAAGATTTTATTTATTTATTCGACAGAGATAGAGACAGCCAGTGAGAGAGGGAACACAAGCAGGGGGAGTGGGAGAGGAAGAAGCAGGCTCATAGCGGAGGAGCCCGATGTGGGGCTCGATCCCATAACGCCAGGATCACGCCCTGAGCCGAAGACAGACGCCCCTCTTTTTTCTTTTTTCTTTTGTTTTAAGTAGGCTCTGTGTGGGACTTGAACTCAAAACCCTGAGATCAAGACCTGAGCTGAGACCAACAGTTGGGTGCTTAACCGACTGAGCCACCCAGGCGCCCCGGTATAGTTTTCTTTCAGTTGAAAAAATTGTAATGTTACTTTACAATTGCTGGAGTGGTCAGTAAGTGAAGCTTTGTAGTTTTAGAATTAGCATAGTGTATGCACAGTATTAAGTTTTCTTTATGCAGGGCTTACAAAAAAGTTGCTTCTCTTGGGTGAATGAAATTGTAGAAAGTTCAAAAGTGTATTTTATTTCAATAAATACAGGAGTTAGAAATAGACCCTATGAGGTCTTTCAGGTTGGTTTAAAGAGTTGTACAATTTTAAAAATCAGTCTGCTCTGACCAATTTTTAAAAGTTGGGCCATTCATGTCAGGGCTGAACTCCTACTAGACTTATGCGGGAACCTGTCTGGTTCAGCGGTACATCAGCTGCTTCCCAGAGAGATTCACATCGATTGCACATACTCCCTCCATTGCCTTTCCTCTCCCCTGTCCTTTACTATCTCTTTGCCATCTCTTCTCTGTGGACGCTGTCCCATCTGCTGTGCGTCACTCCCTCTAAAGCCACCACCGTCTTATTCTATCTCTCTTAAAAACAAAACAAAACACTATTGTAATAGTTTTTAAACAGAGCTATTATCAAGACCTTAAGGCTTTAACAGTTTGTGGATCTCTTTGTTTTGGGCCCTCAGCCAGGCGTTGGATAATAGATAGCTTAAAATCACTTGCGAAGTAACTGAGTATTTGTGAAACATTTTATATCTGGATTAAGGAAGAGAACAGAAAAAGACCTTTTTACCTCAGAAGTTGCTGTATTTTCTGGTAGGGGGTGAGGTGGGGGCATAGTGGGGAAAGGGGAGCCTTGTTACTTAAACTAAGATAAGGGAAATAGGAAGCATTCATTGGTTAGATGGTTCTCTGTACTCCTGTGGACCTAACTAGAAAAGGAGTTGGAAATTCTGGTGTTGCTGATTCTAAAAGTATTCTGATTTAGTAATAGGGAAGACTAGCAGAATTTCTTTCTTTAGTTTGTAAAATGCAAAATACTGCTGTAATGCCTTCTTTTTAGGCATTGATTGCATTTTATTAATTGGTAGTTACAAAATAGCAGATCTTTTCCTTTCCAGATTTCTCCTAGTGGGTTTGAACTGTTAACTGATTTGTTTTGGTAAGCAAAGTAAAATTTGGGAATTAGTTGTGGTTTAATGTTAAATTAATGGCTGTATTGGATTTAAATTCAGTAGCTTCTAAGATCTACACAAGGCATTTCATTTCTTATATAATTATGCATTTTACTGAAAAACATATTTGAGATAAGAATTTTAACTTTATAGGATTTTTAAAAACTTCTTTTTATGGAAATTTAAAAACATATGCAAAAGCAGAGTGAATAATATTAGCAAACGCCACATACCTCTTAACCCAACTTCAAGTTATCATTTTGCCAATGTTTACAGTGTGTGAAACATACAAGGAAAGTACTTTTATGTTTTTAAAACATGCAGTACAAATAGATCAGTTGATACACTCAAAGGAAAAAAATGAGTGTGAGAATGTTAACTCCTTTAATACATTGGTTATCACCCTTTAGGATAATACTGCTTTCATTTGTCTTTTAACTTATTGACGGTGTCTGAGCCACTACTAACTTAATGGAGAACCACGTCTGCTGGAAAGTTTTTTGTTTACCCCTTCTGTCTTCAGAAACTTACGATTATTAGTTTTTTGAATTTACTATCCTTCTTAGTTGCATTTTATTTTATGTACACTTGCCTATCTGCAACTTTTGTATGAGCCACCAGTAATGGTCTTTTCTAGAGTTTATAAGGGCAACTTAAAATTGGAAATTCTTAAATCTCGTTCTGCATTTTCTCCTTTGAATGTTCTATTTCTGTTTCGCCTATGTGCATATACCAGTTGCTAAGGAATACATGTTATAACTTGTAAAGTAGTTTGTTGAGGAGAGAATTTTGACTATCTGCTATCCCCGGATGTGATAACAGTGATTAGGAACTTAAGTTATTTGCTCCGCTCTTCGCTCCTCTTTGGAGGAGTAGTAAGTCGTGTATGTGCCTGCAGTTGTAGGGCCTGTTCATTTCTAGTCACTACAAGGTGATGGTAGCCTTATTTCTGAATTTCTTTGCTTTTATTAGTTTAAATTAGACCCATGGGGTAATTATTCCACCCTAATGCATGAGGAAGCATAGTCTTTGGGTGTTGTGCATCTAAACCCCCATGAAGTGCATTGAAAAGGTATCTTTAATGTTATGATGCTGTTTGGCATGTTTAGTTTAGTGCAAGGAGTGTACTTATTTAACAGGACCGTTAATAAGCTTCCCGTACACCAAAGATATATTTTAAAAAATTATACTTAAGATGACTTTGTAGTATTCCCCAGTAGAGTTCATCTAGAGCAGCAAAATCTTTCTAAAATAAAACTTATTCCTTTAACCGGTATTCATTTAAGTGGGTTTCTCTGTACTTGGTTTCCATGGAAATAGCGAATAGCTAACGTTATTTATAAGGTGGAAGTAAAATAGGGTGCCTAATGGGACCCCATGCTGCTCTGATGAAGAGACTTAGGAAAAAATCCATGCTCATGGGATTTTTTTTTTTTAAACAAGGTTAATGGAAGCCCTGATTTCAGTCTTCTGTAACAGAACATATTTTGGGTTTTAAAGGCTAGCATTAATATCAAGCAAACTTTTTTTTTTTTTTTTTTTTTTTTTTGGTGTATATTGCTTTCACTTTCAACTTTTAGGACCACTTACTTATCAGCATGATTGAGGCTTTATGCTTCAGACTCGTGTTTCTTTGTGGTTTTTGTTTCAGAGTTAAAATCCCCAGCATATTGTAGCTTTTTCAATTTCTCGTTGACATTTCAAAGTACAGATACAAAGCTAAATGTTCATTAATGATAGCAGCAATGATAAAAAATCAATATGTTGGACTACATAGTTTTGTGTTTTGTTTTTACTGTGAATGTTACGGAACCATGTTTAGTTTTCAGGCCTTAAGTCAGGGTTCTTCTTTATTTTGTGTTGTGGAGCTAAACCAGTGTAGAGAGAAGAGATTCTAATTTTCTCTTGGGGTTAGAAACGGGGGAAATCTTAATTTCTCTTTCTTTTTTTTTAAAAAAGGATTGTTGCAAAAGCATTTTAATTGAAATAAATGTTAATTCTTCTAGTCTTTGAATGTGGATTTGGAGTAAACCTTGGCTTTTTCCTCATTTCTTCGGTAAGGCCTACTCTTAGTTTTCTAGGCCTACAGCAAAGCCTTGCATTTCTTAAGCCCCTTCAAGTGAAAGAATATCATTCCCTTTGTGTTTGTGTTTGTGATTGGGGTGTGTGTGTGTGTGTGTCTCACTAATTTTTCTATAGCCTGAAAGGCACCTGCTCATTTTCCAGCCTGGTGAGTGCAGCAGTGCTATATTGAGAAGTGAGGCAGTATGGAACACAATAAGGTGCTATAATTTTTATTTAGTTAGTTTTGGTCGTCCTTGGCAGCTTGTGATTGTTATCCGTTTGTCTGGAAGTACTCTGTGATTATTCCTGGCTATCAGTGCAGCAGGAGTTTTCTTCTGTGTTTTAAAAGCAAGGGTTTTAGTGTACTTAGGGCTCCATCAGGGGAGGAGTTTTTGTTTTGTTTTGTGTGTGTTTCTTTGGACAAGCTTTGGGCTATACTTGGGTTTACTGTGTTCTAATTTTTAAAAATTTGTTTCACTTAATCTTGTCAAATTTTTGTGTGAGGTATTTTATCTCCAGCAATTCACTAGTTTCTTTGTGCGTATTGGTTGGTGCTATTTTATAAAATTGCCTCAGTGTGTCATTTGTTTTAGTTTAGCTTTTTCTTTTATATTTTTAAAATCAGGTGTTTACTGGTGACCTTCCTTAGTGTCTTTTATTTGAATTATCTTTGTGCTTTAGAGACATAGGAATTTGGGTCTATTATCCCATTTCTGAGAGACAAGTCCCAGTAGTTGCAGTTAGTGCAGTAGAAAGGGTTTTCGCAGATACAGTGCTGGGCATTGATCCTCCTCCTTGGTGCTTCTGGTTTACACCCAGAACTCCCATTAGTGTTAATAGGAGACACTTGCTTAAATCCCTATACGCCAGGATAAACCCAAACTCTTTTGTAATGCTCTGTAGATACCTGAGTTGTTTTTTTGTTGTTGATGGCAAGAGTTTTGGTCCTGAGGTTAGCTGATTATTAAGATAAGAGTTTGAGTTATCATGGGATATGGGGTGATTTACTAAGCCTGATCTGTAATTAAGAAGCTTACGTTATGATTAGACTCAGAAAATATTTACAGCTTTGTGAGCTGTGGAAGCTTGTGAATAAGGATTTTTGTACTTTATAGCATGATGAAGCAAGATTTCTTCTTTCCGTTTATTTCTCCTAATACTTCTCAACTATAAAATAAATGATTTTACAAGTTATTATACATATTGCAAGAGGACTTGGTAAAAATTATTTTTTTATTTGTAAGCCTTCCCACAATTATTCTCTGGCCTCTTAAGTCTTTTGTCAGCTAATGCTTTCTTAGAGCTTTGGACATTGCAATCATGGGTCAAGTGTTAGAATATCACTGTTTACTGTGCCTATCTGTGAATTGTGGATTTTTATCACTTTTATTTATGCACAGTCTAACGGAAGAATTCCTAGATTGAAAGCAGTAAATCTGGGTTTTAGGCTGGGCTTTGCCGCTTACTATCTTTGTAGCTTTTGGCTAGTCATGTAGGCTTCTTGGGTCGCTGTTCCCCTGTGGAATGAAGGAATGGATTTGGTTCTCTGGGGTGTCCATTCTAGCTGTAGGCTATTTGAAGGCCTACTTTCCTAGGTACTGAAGGAAATAGAGGACTGTAAGGCAATGATACCTAATCCCTACCATCAGAATCTTTTGGGGGGGTGTTAAAAAAATACAGATATTTGGTCTCTAAATCAGACATCATGAATTCAGAATCATTAAGGGTAGGGCCTCTGAAGTTTTGTATTTTTTTGAAGTTTTAGAGTTATCCTGATACAGGTTTGAGAACTACTTGTGCAAGGCATTTCTACTCGTGTGTGTGTGTGTGTGTGTGTGTGTGTAGTCAGGGAGATAAGACATATAAGTTACAATGTGGGACAGTATGTGGTTAAATTTTAGGATGAATGTGAGAGATGATAAACTATCTGAGAATTCGAAGAAAGGAGGAGGTGGGAGTTGGGATGGTTAGGGAAGGTCTCCATTTATCACTGAATCTTTATCTGGACCCAAATGACTGGCTGAGATTTGGCCAGGTGGAGAGACAGTAAAAAAGGGTATTGTTGGCATAAGAAAGAACATCCCCACAGTAAGTTTGGGGAGAAGAACAATTCTGAGGACGATTGTAGTCTTTATTGTAGTATTCTGCTCTTGCAACTGGTGTAGATTTCCTAAACATTTTGAGGGAGTGAACCATGAAGATATTTTATGGAAGGGAGTGTTCCAGTCAGAGGGAGAAGCAAATACAAGAGCGCTGAGAAGGGAACTTGTTTTGAGTTTTGAAGTACAAAAAAAGAGGTCAATATGGCTGGAACAGATTAAGCAATGGGGAGAGGGGAGGAGATGAGGTCTGAGAGGAGCAGAGGCCCAAATCACTTAGAGTCTCATGGGCCATTTTAAAGGACTTCAGCTTTTTTTTCTGAGTATGATGGGAAACCATTGGAGGATTTTGAATAGAGGAGTAACTGGATCTGTCTTGGATTTTGAAAAGGTACTCTGGCTACGGAGAGAATAGACTGTAGCAAGACAAAGATGGAAAGAAGGGAGGGCAGTTTGGAGGCTATTATAATAATCTAAGTGAACGATGGTAGTGGATTGGACCAAGGAGTTTGTAGTGGAGTTGACACAAGTGGTCAAAGTCTATGTATTTTGAAAGTGGAGGCGAGGTGGTTGGCTATTAGATTGGATATAGGGTGTGGAAAGAAGAGGAAAAGAGGAGTCAAGCATGACTTTAAGGTTTTGGCCTGAAGGGATGGAGTTACCACTGACTGAAGTGGGGATGACTCTGAAGAGGAGATTGGGGGATAGGTAGTCAAGAGTTTACTTTTGAACTGTTGAGCTTGAGAAACCTATTTGACAAGTGTTGAGTGGGCAGTTGGGTATATGAGTTTGGAATTCAGGGGAAAGGTCTGAGCTGGTGATAAAAATTTGGGAGTCACCAGTGTACGGATCCTTTTATAGCTATGAGAGTGGGTGAGATTACCTAATGGGAAGAGCTCCAAGAACTGAGCCCTGGGGCAGTTCAACATTTTGAGGTCTTGAGAGATGAGAAGAAACCAGCCTACGATATCCAGAACAGTGGCCAGAGAGATTAGGAGGAAAATCAAGATTGGGTGGTGTCCCGGGAGTCAGGAGAGAAAGGGTTTCAAGAAGGAAGGAATGCTCCACAGGGTCAAATACGACTGATCAAACATGGAAGTGAGGGCTGAGACTTGTCTATTGGCCTTAGCAACAGGGAGGTCGTTGGTGAGCTTAAGAATAGAAGGAGGCCAAAGCCCCGATGGAGTGAGTCCAGTAGAGGATGGGGAGAAGGAACTAGGGACAGTGAGATGGTTAACTCTTTCAGGGAGTTTTCCTGTAAACAGGAGCATAGACATGGGACAGTAACTAGAGAAGGATAGGGAGTCAAAGGAGGCTTTTTTTTTTTTTTTTTTTTTTTTTAAAAGATGGAAGAAACAAGGTACCTGGGTGGCTCCATTCGATGGAGTGTGCAACTCCAGATCTTGAGGTTGTTAGTTTGAGCCTCGTGTTGGGTGTAGTGATTACTTAAAAAAAAATCTTAAAAAAAAAAAAATGGAAGAAACAAAATGATCTAGTAGTGAGGGGAAAATTGATACTTTTTGAAACTGAGGGAAGAGGTGCTAGAGGGATGTCCATGAGAGAGAGGGTGAGACTAAGAGGGATGGGGGACACAGGGATGATTATGATATCGGGACGTAAAGGACTAAGTCGCATTAAACAGGATTCTGCTTTTTCTTCTGAACACTTATTTGCATTTAAATTTATTTCAAACTTATTATGCTTTCTGTTAGAAGTTAGGAAGGGCAGATAAAAAGCAGTAAAACTTATTGTATATAAAATTAGTGCATCGGCTTGGTGTAGTAGAAGAGAAGAGATTGAATCTTCTGCGTAAGGTGACATTTTAAAGTGTCTTTGAATGACAATTATCTGTGCTATTCTAGTCCCTTATCAAAATTTATGATTGAGCACAGACTATAAACTTAATTGTTCGAATTTGTAGTGGGATGAATTTTAGCCTAATTTAAAACATGATCTAATGTTCAATCTTTTCTCTGCAAAATTTGTTTATTATTTAATATATGTTCTTCATATACAAAGGTTTTAGATATTTTACAAAAGGTACTTAAGCTGTTATTAATCACCTTTGATTTATTGGTGGTATTTTAAATTTTACAATCATACTAGAAATCTGAGTGATTCATTTCTTTACCAGCTCTAATTAAAGCAGCTACCTGTGAAGTTCTGAAGAGGTGAAGCATCTTCAGTTTGCAGAGAACCATGGGAAGTTATGTTAGTAAGATAATACTTATCTCTAAAAGCAAAAATAATTTCATTTAGTCCAACTTACGTGTTTTGAGTGCATTTTAAAGAATAAATCTATATTTGAAAAATTTCAGCAACTATGTTTAAAAATTTTAAATACCTTAGCTATTAGTATGTGAGAAACAAATTAAGTGGACTTTCAGTCACCTTAACATGAGGAAATCAAACTTGCATTTCAGACTTAAATACATTTTGCATATAGGTAGTGCTAAAATGCACATTTATGTAGAGCTCTTTTTTGCTCACTCACTCTTACTAAATTATAGAAATAAAATATTTTTTAAATCAGTTTTCAAATGGTAGTCGATTAATAATAGTCTTCAGAAGAAACACTTTAGTAGTGATGCACAGTGTTTAAAAATCACTAGTCTAAAAATAATTGACTCTTTTTTGGTATCTGAACTTCTTTGCAAATCTTATTAAATGTGTGGGTCCTCTTCCCAGAATTCTTACACATACAGAACTTAGCATATAGTATTGTAGGGTTGGCAAACTCTTCTGAGGCCCATTCATGAGGATCCCTTAGGCATGAAGGATCTCAAGTTTTTGAAACCTGCCCTGTATAGCTTACTTATAATAATTTTTCTTTAAAACTTTATATGGAGACTTTTCCAAAAATATTTTGCCAGTATTTACTGTAGTTTGTTTCTTAGAAGTGTTACTGCTGCCACATGGTTAAGAGGCGGTGAGGTCTAGTGGAAAAACCAGCTCAGTCAAAGGAATCTCAGGGTCTGTAAGCTTTTCTCCAGCTTCACAACCAATTGGTGTGTGACCTTCGAGGAAGTCACTTAACCTCTCAGGCTTTGATTTCCTATGTTATATCTACAGTCCCCTGCAAGCAGTTTTATGAGTAATTTTATGATATCATGGTTTCATGATATCATGGTAAAATTCTTTATCAATTTGGGATTAACTCTGTTATTGATTTTTGGAGAAAATGCCCTAGAGATAAGGTGAACATCCATTGTGTCTTCTTACTGAATATGACTTTTCGGAAGAGTTAATGTGACTCTACTTTCTCAAAGGCCATATAAGTAAAAGTAAAAACCCCAATTCTATCCTGATCACTTTGAATTTCAACATATTTCATATGTTCTAATTATAAACCATTGTTATCTATGTGTTGGAATTGTCATCTCCAATTCTGTGGCTTGTTTTTTCATTCTCTTAATGGTGTTTTTTTGATGAACAGAAGTTCTTAATTTAGTACAATACATCAGTCTTTTCCTTTTCATTATATTTTAAAATGGCAATATCTTCCTCTCTCATCTACCGATTTTATCCAAAGTCATTCATTTAACAAATAATGCTGTGGGGGATTGATGCATAGGAATTATCATCAGCATGAAAAAGCTAACAAGAAATGTCTCATAGGGAAAATAAGTCATCAACAGAGTTAAGGGTCTACTTAGTCAATTCATTCATTTAACAAATATTTACTGGACATTTACTATGTGCCTGGTACTGAGTGGTACAGAATCCTGTAGGTACTGTCTGTAATGTTAAGAATTTACTTTTTAAAAATTAAGATATTATTGACCTATGACATAATATTAGTTTTAGGTGTACAGCATGATGATTCGATATATGTATGTATTGCAAAATGATTACCACAGTAAGTTTAGTAAACATACATCACCACGCATAGTTACAATTTTTTTTTCCTTCTGAGAATCCACTTTTAAATAACCACATCATTCTACAGACCTTTGCATGATTTTTCTTTTGGTTGGAAGCTACTCTAATCTTGGTGATTAAAATAGCCATTTATATGGACTTGAGAACTTTCAGAATTACGGCTGCTAAAGAAAAGGCAGGATAAAACAGCAAATTGAATTTCTTTTGGAAATGAATGTTAACTGCATGAACTGGGGCCCTTTTAAATTATTTTACTGCATGTTTGGTATGACTGTACTTGATTAAATAAAAATTTATAATCTGGATGGCATGAAGATTCTTTAAAAAATTCCTCGAAATGAGAACACTATTGAAGTAACATCAGTCAACAAACATACTATGTTTAAAACACAAGGAAGTTTTAGAGCATGGTATGTGTCGTTTAAATAATTTAATAGTAAAATATGAGGAGAAGAGTTTCAATTTTTGTTTCCTAGTTTTTTTAAGTGAAAAAGAAGTTTGGGGTGGGGAAGAGTTAAAAATAAACAATGTGGGGGTGTCTGGTTGGCTCAGTCGGTAGAGCATGTGACTCTTGCTCTCAGGGTCATGCCTTTGAGCCCCATGTTGGGTGTAAAGATTACTTAAAAATAAAATCTTAAAAAAAAAAAAAAACCAAACCAAAACCCAAAACCCCCCAAAACAAACCAGGATAGCCTGGCTTGACTTTTCTAACTTTGAAGTCAACTTAATGGAGTTTAGTGAATCTTAAAAAATGCAATTGATAATAGCATCATGGAACATTAGATCGAGATCCCAAAACCTTAATTTTCTTTTCAGCTCTATCACTGATTAAATATGTGGCAGAGAGAAAGGCATCTTTGTGTTATGTAGCTTACAGTTTGAAGTGGTGAGACTTGAAGAATGTAAATGAAAAGTTTAATTGAAATTACGGTGATACATATAAAATGCTGTGAATTTTAAAGCTTTGTATCAGACAAGTCCATTTCAAGATTAATTGAAAAAAGGCCTTTTAAACAGACCAGACTAAGGGTCAGTGATGTAACCTTAATTTGTTAGTATCAAGCAATGAACACTGAAGTCCATTTGTTGGGGATGAGTCTGTATTTGTGTGTTACTTAGATGAGGTGCATTTTATTTTTGTGTCTTTTAGGAAAGGGAAACTGTCAACTACTTACTTTTTCCTTGTCTTGGAAAAATTGTGGAAAAGTGAAAAATGGAAAATTAGAGATTTAACTGCCTTTGAATTTTTTCCTTGCTGTGAAAATGACCTCTTTTCCCTTTTTTGGGGTGGGGTGGGGTGGTGGTTAAAGCTTTGGAGATTTTTGTGTGTTTTGTTTCTTCTTCTTAAAGTCAGATAGAAATCTTTAAGTCTTCAGCTTTTGATGACATGTCATAAATCTGTGTTTGTAGTCTAATTCCATTTTCCCCTTCTGCTGTAGGGAGCAAGAGAGCTGAAGGAGAGCCCGTTTCCCCAAAAGAGGTAAGTACTTTCACGAAACAGGCGTAGTATGCCTGATGCTAGTTGGGTAATAATTCAAATGTTCAGTGATTTTTTTTTTTTCTCCAAAAAAGCTCTCTCCCAGAAATGAGGCTTAACTGTTTGCACTGAGGGAAAGTGAAATTTTGTCTAATTTCACGTAGCTGTATCTCAAATGCATTTGTGTTTCTAATAATACTGCTGGGCTTGCATGTTCCTACGTTTGATAACCTGTTAAAATGTAAAGGTCCCCTTTGCCAAAAAATGTCCTTAATGCACTGGTTAGAGCTGAAAATTCTAAAGTCGGGAATTTCAAAAGTTCAGGTTCCTATGGTGTTTTGTGTTACTTAATATGCTGTTAAATTTGATGGCCTTAGTATATGTGCAAAATGGCTAGGTTAATGTAACTATGGGAACCTTGACTTTGAAATTTGGGACTCTTAAGCATTTATATCCTTAAATTTAATGCTGGATTGGCTTCATGTCTGATATTACATTTTTAGTGTGTGTTGTTTGTATAATTCTAAAAGAGGAAAAAATAAGAGAGAGAGTGAAATGTAGCAGTGTGGGGGCATATAGGCGAACATATTTTTTTCCTAACATCTACTTTAGTATCTACTCTAACAGCTTATAAATCGTCACACTTAATCATTTTTTTGAATGTGTAATTCAAGATCGCAGATTGCACAGGGCAGTCTAGTGACTAAGGATCAAACAAATACTAACCTTATTTGGAGAGCATGTATTATGATAAAAAAATTAAACCAGAGAGCTGGAATAGGATTGTTCCCTAATACAAGGCTACTTAGTTTTGTTTTTGTTTTTTAAATTCTCTCTCTCAAATTTTAATTAATGTAGTGGCTGGAGTAGATATTTGGTTAAGGCTTCTTTTTGATAGTTCACTGTCCTTGAGGTGTCTCTCTTATCTTTTAGGGATTGGGCTTTGATCATGAAAGGGAGGCATTTGAACCAGTTAACCTTGCATTTTACTACCTTTTTATTCTACTTGCCTTTCTTTCATGGAACCTTTTTAAATAAATAATCAAGATCCTATAGCCCTTTTCTTTGAGATGTGATAGAATCACAGAATCTTAGAGAAGGGACCTTAAGGGCTTTCTCTTCCAGCCTTTTACCAGTGTGGCAATTTCTTCTCCTGTATCCCTGACAGATTGTTATTTGGGTACACATTGAATACTACATTTAAAATAATGTAGCTCATTATTTTCTGTAATGTATTCTGAGGAATTCTAGTTCCACAGAAATGAATAAATATTATTGAGGTGGGGTGGGGGTGGGAAAAATGTTCTGTGGTCAAATAATTTGGGAAATGCTGCGTTAAACAAAGTTAAACAGGTTTCTTTACTGCAGGACTTCTCAGAACCTTTAATATGCTAATGTGCATTGTGAATCTCCAAGAGGGGGATATGATATGCAGCATTCTTGAATACTTCTAATGACAGGGAGCCCACTACCTCATAAGGTAACCCATTCCTTTTTTGTACAGCTCTAATCCTTAGCTCTTCCTTAAATTGATCTGAAATCTATCCTCCCATAACTTCCACTTCTATTAAGTACTGATTGGTTATGCCAAGACCACCATACCCTCTTGTGTTACCCTTTGTGTAGTAAATATTTATATGATACTGGCCAGGCTTATCTGGACGATTTTTTGTCATTAAATGGCATTCTAGTAAATGTGGCAGTCAGCTCTAAAATCTCTGCCTCATTGTCACTGTACTGTTATATACTACTCTCCAGACTCCTTCATTCTGAATTTCTGTGAGTTTTTAAATTTACTTGCAATGTTCTTGTTGGGTATAGTTGGGCTGATTTTAGTAGACGTGCTTGATTTCTGTAAAGAAAGGTAGGAAATAGAAGAATGTGTGTGTTAGCTAGGTGTGGGCCCAGGGAGCTGAGGTAGAAACTACATGTCAGAATGAACATTGGTGGTAGAGAGGGATGCAAGAAAATGCAGCAGACCATGATGAAGAGGGTGCTGTCGGGAATCCCTTGACACTGTGTTGCAATGGTATGACCTGTACAGGTATTCCTTTTCTTTTTCAAATAAGGATCTGGCCCCTCCCCCAAAAAACAAAACACAGAGGAAAGATACATATTTTATATTCAAACACATTCAGACATTATCATAAATCTGATTGTGTGTGTGTATGTATAAATCTAATCTGATGGTTAGGAAACACCAGTCTCACTGGCTGAGGTGATTTTTGTCAACAGCTATTAATACCAAGACTTGAGCATAGTAACCTTGCCAGTGTCAGAAGGTAGCCTCTGAAATCAGGATTGCCAAGTTCTTTGTGCAGTAGCATTTTCTGTCGACATGTGGAGTGTCACCAAAGAAATACTGCCATGAAAATAAGAAAACAAACATTATTTGTTTTTTTAATGTTATTTTTATTTAATACATTTACTAGTAAATGTTAGTTTTCAATAAGTGCTACTAAAAAGCTTTATTATTTTTAGCATCTGTGATAATTTTTAGCACTATTAGTTAAAAGTTAAAGATATTATTATATCTCCTAGCAATTTTGTACAAATTGAAACCTGGTATTTTTGTATTTGACATGTGACAAGGACACATAGATCTGTCAAGATTTTCTACTTTTTTATTTTATTTTATTTTTAAGTAATCTGTATACCCAATGTGGGGCTCGAACGTACATCCCCAAGATCAACTCTACCAACTGAGCCAGCCAGGCACCGCTCTACTGCTTTCTTAAAAAAATTAAACCTACTCTAAACAGTATTCTGCATAACATATAGATCAGAAGTGGAGTCTTGGGGTACCTGGCTGTCTCAGTCAGCAGAGCATGAGACTTGATCTCAGGGTCATGAGTTCGAGCCCCACGTTGGATGTGGAGTTTACTTAATTAAAAAACAACAACAACAACAACAACAACAACAACTGGAGTCTTACACCAAGTAAATATTTGGTATAGAGAATACTGAGCTGTCCATCTTTAGGAAATTCAGTCTGGGGGCACAGTGTTTTATGGACTTACTGTTAGTTAAAGAAACTTGGCAGACAACTTGAGTTTTGATGGGAAAAGGGTTTATACCAATTCAGGAGCAGAGCAGTGTTTCTTAGCAGTAAATTCAGAGGTACGTCATTACTGCGTTATTAGAATCGTAATGAAAGATGTGGAGGTTACATATCTCTAAGCACAACTCTACCCAGCAAGATAGTTAGAAGCCCCTTGCTTAGAGAATTTGAAAATAGGGAAGCCTACAGTCTTCTCAGCAATGTACTGTGTTGAGAAGTTTATTAAGAAGTTGGTTTGTATGAATAAAAGAGTTAAGTATGCTAAGAATAGCATAGAACTTTATAACTTTACAAAGGGCTTTTCGTATAACTTCATCTCTTTTAAACCTCATAACAGTTTTATGAGTAGATGATACTATTCCCATTTTTCTGATTTATAAGCAAACAAATTAAAAACCCTAAGGCTGAGAGTGGTTACATAGCAAGTAAATGGAATCCATTTTTTCTTGTTTTGGGGGGATAGTGAGTGTGCTTTCCAGACATCACAGCTGTCTTTTTTAGTGGGATTTGCTTATTATTTTTGTTTTGTTGGTTTGTGGAGTTTCTATTTGTTCATGTTTTTGGTTTTATGTTATTTGAAGGTGAGAAGCCGGTAGGTGTCCCAGTAGTTTGACATGTACAGTTCTGAAGATAACAAATGTTGGTATTTTGTGCTAGGCAATTGCCTTGTCTGATGGCAGCATTTAGAACTGCTGGGTGGTAAAAGGCATTGTACCTCAGTAAAGTGTGTCTATTACTTCTTTGTGAGTCTGTTTATATTTACCTTGTAGCAACTGATTTGTTAGTTGTAACTTACTGGAATTGGTCAAAATATGATAAATCATCTTTTTACAAATTTAGCAAATAAAACCTTTTTTATGATGCTGTAAACTGCCCCCAAATAGTCGTCATATGACAGCTGCATAAGTTGTCTAAACCCCCAAAATATTTTTTAAAAGGATTCAGCATGTGCTTGCCTTGTTTTTATAAGCTATAAATATATGTATATAGCGTGTTCCTTAGGTAGAAACCAATCTCTTAAAACTGCTATCCAGAAAGAGTACTTTTTGAAGTAGGATGTAAAAGGAGTCTTCTAATCCTTCATAAGTTTTTCTATAACAAGTCACTAACTTTTTTAACCCTTCAGTTTTATTTTGAAATAAAATGAATAATTGGCATTTAGTCATTGCCAAATAAAATTTTGTGCCTTTCTGTGTCTCTAATAAGCAGACAACAATCTGATGAAGGAATAAAAGCTGTCAGTTCCTCATTAACTTGAGTTACAGGCTTCTTATCTTGCGAGGCACTCTTTGACATTTAGAGCCTCCAGGTTAAATCCTCGTTTTACCTTTTCTTTTCCTGAACATTTTGTTTCATGAGTATCACATTTTCTGAGGCTTTAGCCATCCTCAGTTAATTTTTTTTAATTAAAAAATAAGTGCATATTTTCTGTGGAAAAATGTCGAAACATCAATACTCCGAAAAATTGAGTCAGTAACCTTTAGTGCTACCACCCAGAGATAACCAGTAACAAATTATGAAAGTGCCACCTGACCCAAGCTCTAGACAGCCCGAAGTATTCTTATTTCTACAGATCTTTGTCAGTTTGATAGACAAAACTTATCTTCTTAAAATTTACATTTCTATGACTATTGAAGATGGATGTTTTTCATGTTTTGGTCATTCTTACTTTTCTGTAAGTTGCTTTTTCATATTTTTAAAATTTGTGAGCACTCTAGTGTATAAATTATGTTAACCCTTTGTTGTGTATGTTGTAAGTTCTGTATTGTAAGTTCTCCATGTTTTTAACCTGCTCTTTGTTTCCAGAGTTTATGTGTTGGGTTGAACTATGATGTTCTATGTTACTACCAGTAAAACCAAACATGGCTTTTATTGTTGAAAATACCCCTTTAACTTCAAGGTGATTCTTAATTTGACAGAAATTATAAGGAATCATTTTGCACATGTTTTCTGATAGAACCTTGCAAAAATTAAAACTAATTCAACAAACTCAAGTTGAACTCTAAGTTACAAATTCGAATAGGAAGATTATTTTAGTATTTAAAATTAAAGGGGGGAGTGGCTGGCTGGCTCATTTGGTGGAGTGTGTGACCCTTGATCTCAGGGTTGTAAGATCGAACTGCCTGTTGGGTATAGAGATTACTTAAAAACAAAATTCTTACAAAAAAGTAAAATTAAAATGATACTATAGTTTTAACAGTTGCTTTTGTATATAAACTTACATGATAACAAAAACTTCAGTCTTAGTAACTTCATGACTCTGATATTTAGTTATTTATTACAGTTCCATAGATTTTCTAAGATAATAAGTAGCTAAAAAACTGCTTTTGTAGTTTGTTTATAAAAATATTTCTCCTTTTCCAAATGGTCTCCCCTAAACATATTGCCTTTTTTGCTTGATAGTATCATTGTATAGTAATCCTTTCCTAGCCTCCATAAATGTTAAGTTTGAAGGAATTTTATATTTTTGAAATTTATTATTTTTTAAGTTAGAATGTTTTGGTTTTGCATAACATAATATATAAATCCTAAGGGAGAGATTGCCAGTGATGTTTTAAGTGTAGCAAGTTTAAGCAAATTTAATGAAAAGTAATATTCATAGGAATATATTCTATAGTTAATGATTCCATTATAACTGTTAAAATAAGGTTTTAAAGAAGTTTTAAGAAAACTTAGGTTGAATATGAACTTGATCCATGGATAAATAATTTTTGGAAAGTGTAAAGATTATAAATCTCATTGAATTGGTTTAAGTAGTAGTGGTTCTTTCAGATTCCTGATTGTTCCCTTCCTCAGTTTGCAAGAATGCTGAAAAGCTGCTCTAGCTACAGGTTTTGTAGATATAAAGAGGAGAGGGAAAGAAGTAAAGTTTAAATTTATTTTGGCAGAAGCAAACTTTTGCTTTGGGAGGTTACCTCACATCATGTCTAAGGCCACATTCAAGAAAAAAGAAAAAATATTAAAAGAGAAATTAGCCATTGAGTTCATTTCAGTTGTAGTGATGAGCAGAATAGAATAGGAAGGCTCACATTCACAAGTGTAGACTTTTGACATTATTTCCACTTGCAGTTATACACACAACCAGAAGAGATGCGCTGGCAGGCTTGAAGAAGATGGTGTTTATTGTCAAGCTGGAAATGTCTGATCCGTTGCTAGACCACCCCCTCTATTATACACGAGAGGGTTATTTTTTAACATGCCTGTCGTAACTTTATGCAAAGCAGAGTTAGATTGCATTGTATCTGTGTGAAGTATTAATTTGTTAAATGCAGACCTTTAAGTGATACTAGAATTTTCCTGTTTTGAGTTTTATTTTTAAAATAGAGTAAGAGTCCATCCAGATGAAAGTACTCTGGTCTTCTTTAACCTCTGAGAGACCCTGAACTTTCCAGTTCACTCTGTGTGATGTTTAAAAATGTATGACCCTGTTGTTATGTGTCTCTAGGGACATTGTGTCCTGGATGGTTGTAGTCTTGCCCTCTAGATTCCCAGCTCATCTAAAGGAGAAGTGGTCTTGTTCAGCTCTTATCCTCAGAATGTAGTATGTACCACCACGATGCTGGCATGTAAGCGTGCTTAGATGTTTTCATGACTAGATTAAACATGTTTCCCCCCCATTTCTTACTTACTTGAAGTGTTCTGTGCAGGAATGTTCAATGAATAAAACCCAGAAAGTTTGGGTACTAATTCAGTACAAAGCTGTTCATTTTGGAAAGAAACCTGTTTGGGAAATTTCTTGCTCTGCGTTAGAGCATCAAATAATTTCCAACTAATGTAATTTCTTTTATTTAACATGAATATTTCCTTTATGATCCAAAACACTTTATGATCTCCACAGCTGCCGTGAGAAGAGGAGTTTGTTATTTTAAACGGAGGCTGAAGAAACTATAGAATTAGCAGACATAAGAGAAAGTGGAGAAGGTGGAGGATGGAGTTGCAGACTCTACAGGAGGCTCTTAAAGTGGAAATTCAGGTTCACCAGGTATGTTCCATTATTGGCTTCTCCGTGTTGTGTTATTAAGTAATGGCTAAGATTAGTAAACTGTCCTGTCTCTGAATTTCAGTGTACTTTTCAGTCGTCTTCCGGATAGTTGTCCAAGAGTCATGTCATTTGCCTTTTACTGCTACGTAGCAAACTCACTGACAATACTTTTAAAAACTTTAATAAAATATTCCTGACTTCCTTTCCAGAGAAAAGAATGGAAAATATTTTTTTCATATACTAAAGGTGTTAAAAAAAATACCCAAACTCTTTTTTTCCTTTTTTTTTGATTCATCTGAAGAACTTTGTTCATGTGACTTGTATATTTTAAGTAATGAGACATGTTTAAGTTGACTACCATTTATACTGAAGTTTTTACACATAACTCAGCTTTATGCCTTGATTCCAGTCTTTAAAGAAAACATCATTGCCAGAGCACCTGAGCGGCTCAGTCAGTTAAGCCTCTGACTCATGATTTCGGCTTAGGTCATGATCTCAGGGTCACGAGATCTAGCCTGTTTTATGCTCCATGGTCAGCACAGAGTCTGCTTGGGATGCTCCCTCTCCCTCTTCTTCTGCCCCTTTCCCCACTTGCACTCTCTCTCAAGTAAATAAATCTAAAAAAATAAAAGAAAACGTCACTGCCTTCACAGATGTTTAAATTTCAAATATCACAATTCTTAAAATTTACCTCAGGTGCATGGGCTTAAACAAGCCTTAAAATATATGAATAAAATATGTTAATAGTTGTTTATATAATAATATCAATAAAATAATATTAAATATGTGTAATATATTTTATATGTATAATACATCTTATTTAATATAACTCTAATCCAGAAATGAAGCTATCCTTAAATAACTGCAACATTAACATTTATCATAAACAGAATATCACTGTTTCTCTCCCCTTTCTAGACATTAGCTGGATGTGGTCCCAGGTTCAAGATAAACACGTACACACATAAAATCAAAAGTGATAAATGATGATGAATTGACTACTTTTGAATGTTTGGGGTGTAGAAATAGAAAGGAGGAGGGAACAAGTTTCCCTTGTTTTATCTGAATAGTTTAAAGTTAATTTCTGAAATTGTTAGAAGCACCCCTTGGGCTTTTGATAACTACTAAATTTGCAAGTTGCTTGGAATTAGGGTGGATGAGAGCTTACAGGAAAGCTTCAAAGGCGTACACACACACTTTTAAATGTCTGTGGATTCAGAAATCCTTGCTTCTGCTTTGGATCTTTTAAACTCTTGCTCAGCAGTAGCCTTACAGTTTGCTGTGTACAGGTGGGCTTCTCTATGTGAAGTGTGTTTTGTTTTATGGTAATTTTAAGAAATTTAGTATATAATAAGTTATGCACATTTTATTTTATTTGGCCTTGCTTCTGTTACTAATTGAGGAGAATAAAAATCTGTTTATAAAATCAAGCTTGTCTTTTTCCCAGATGTAAGTATTTTAACCTAGAGTTGTGTTGAATACTTAATTTGGCTGAATGGCAAATGACAACAGTTAAATTCATAATTTGTTCAGAACTGACATCATCATAGAAGGAATTTCTGGAGAACAATAACCAATCTGAAATTTGTATGGATCAAAGATATTTAATGAAGTTATACGTGATGTTAGGAGATAGTCTTCCTCTCAAGAAATTTGGAGATGGCAGCATTGACATTCTGCTTTTAGTTCATCCTCACAAGATATGAACAAGTCCCAAATAAGACTTTCTTGAAAGACTCATCTCCTAAATTGAACTAAATTACTAAAAATGAGAATTTTTTTTTTTTTTTTTTAAGAAAGGGAGAGAGGGCGGTGGAGGAGGGGGAGAGGAAGAGAGAGAGTCCCAAGCAGGCTCCACATCTAGGGTGGAGCCCAACATGGGACTTTATTTCATAACCCTGAAATCATGACCTGAGATGAAATTAAGAATTTAATGCCTAACCAATGGAACCACCTAGGCATCCCTAAAAATGAGAATTCCTTTTTTTTTTAAATTTTGTTTTATTATTTGTCACAGAGAGAGCATGCACTCGAGAGACAGCTAACGCCGAAGCAGGAAGAGCGGCAGGCAGAGGGAGAAGCAGGCTCCCCACTGAGCAAGGAGCCCAATATGGGACTCGATCCCAGGACCCTGGGGTCATGACCTGAGTTGAAGGCAGTTGCTTAACTGACTGAGCCACCCAGACATCCCCAAAATGAGAATTCTTAAATATTATTTTGCTTCTTTATTTTTAATTCAAGCATACCAATTTTATGAAAATTATAATTAAAAAAATTTAATATTTATTCCTTTTTAAAATCTTTTTTTTTTTTTTTTAAGATTTTATTTATTTATTTGACAGAGATAGAGACAGCCAGAGAGAGAGGGAACACAAGCAGAGGGAGTGGGAGAGGAAGAAGCAGGCTCACAGCAGAGGAGCCCGATGTGGGGCTCGATCCCATAACGCCGGGATCACGCCCTGAGCCGAAGGCAGACGCTTAACCGCTGTGCCACCCAGGCGCCCCTATTCCTTTTTAAAATCTAATTTAATTTTAAAATTACATTTATTGACTCAAAAGAGATATAATGTTCTTCTGAAAGTTATCCCAGTCTCTTAATATTTACATTGTTTATTTCCTAGTATATTTAACTATTTTTTAGGACAAATCAGGAGCTTTTATATTCATCCTGAATTATTACACATTTTGTTTGTGCAATAATAATCACTTATTTATATGTTGATTGACAATACTTCAACTTATATACTTACAGAACATATATTTGCACTGTAATTACATTTAGAATACTTTCCTATTTGGGGAAAAATACTGAGTATTAGTAGTAAATACAAGTGACGTGCCTTGTTTGTAAATCTGATGTTGTTATTCTGGTTGGATATATGGTAACCTACACGATCACTGATCATGACAGGTTCAGGAATGCCAGAAATGACATCAAAGTGTAGGCACTGGCTGTTAGGCCGAGGCCAAAGCCAGATCATACATTTGACTAAATACTGGAGCAAAAGCTTCCCCTTTGCATTTCCAGTTAGGGATGGAATTAGGGCTGAAATTGAGCTTAAGGGATAGATGCATGTTAGGAAAGTATTGCTGTGGTAGAAGTGGATTTCTGTTCTTTATGGATAGGGAGATGGCTGAGAAAGTTGCAATGTACATATGGGTTGATGTTGAGTGAATGTTAAATAATAATGGCCTGTGGTGGGTATCTCATCTTTTTTGAGAAATTGCCTTTTTAATTACTCTTACATAGGTTTGATGGAAACCACATTTAAACTTTTGGAGTATTAACATGGAACAGAGGATAGTATAAAGCACAGGTTAGCGAACTTTTTCTGTGAAGATGGTAAAATGTTTTATACTTTGTGAGACGTTCATGGTCTTTGTCACTACTACTCTGCTGTATAGACAAAGCAGCCATAGATAATATATAAATGAATGGGTGTGGCTGTGTCCCAATAAAACTTTATTTATAAAAACAGGCTGTAGGCTGGATTTGTCTGTGGACTGTAGTTTATGCCAACCCTCAGCATAAAGTATATCCTCATAAAAAATTGCTGCATTCTTGCAAAATAAAGTAGCTTCATTTTGATAACACAGTGTCAGCTTAAAGTCACTAGGGATTTGGATGCTCTAGTTAAGTTGCCTAGCTTCTCTCGTCCTGCCTCTGATTGTCTAAGATGCAGCTTCACTACTCTTAGATAGAAAAGTTGGTTTATTTATTTCCTCCAGGAGTGGAGGCTTAGTGTGGTTATCAGTTTTTAAGTTCCAGTGTCATGAGAGAAAACCTTTTTTGGCTTTAAAAAGGCAACTTTAGGGGCCCTGGTTGGCTCAGTCGGTTAAGCATCTGCGTTTGGCTCAGGTCATGATCTTGGGATCTTGGGATGGAGCCCCTCTGCCCCTCCCCCCTGCTTATGCACACACTCTCTTTCAAACAAAGATCTTTAAAAAAAAATAAAAAGGCAACTTTAATGTAGCAGCCAGCTCTCTAGTAACTAAATTAAAAAAGAAAACCAAGGACTTTTTTCACTGAAAAAAGAGGCTAGCCTTTAGGCTGCACTGGTAAAAAATATATATGTATAAAGTTGTGTTTTAGTTTCACTGAGCTCTTGGAAAGTGTGTTATTACTGTTTTGTAAATTAAAGCTAGGATATAGAAGAGTTACTGTTGTCACACGTGAAGTAGAATATAGTAATGCATACCTTGTGTGTATGGAGATTACATGGTTGGCATCCTCAGCTATCCAGAATGCTTCTTAACACCTGAAGTAAGGCTCTTGACCAAATACGATAAATGTCAGAAGTCATTCACCGAAGAGTGTACATTTTATTCAAGGGGCATTTCTTAAGCTATTACAACCTATTTGCTCATCTTAGAATTAGTTCACTGTGCATATCACACAGCAGATCAGAAGCCGCATATTTGAGTTGGGGTTCAGGGGCTGTTGGAGGAGATGTAATAATAGTAACAAGATTTGCTAGCTAACTCCTTGGCATTTAAGAAGTAGATTGAAAAACTAAAATGCAGACACAAGAACTCTTTAAATCATAGCAGTTTGGGTGCTTTATTATAAGGACCTATTGTGCTGTTTATAGAATAGTATATTAATTGGTGTAATCATGCCTCTTAAGTATCAATCAAAGCTGACTTTTTTTCTGTTTAAGAAGGCAGATAAGTATACGTTTTAGAAATATTTTATGACTAAAACATTTGAAAGTACCTTGAAGAGAGGGACAGATTTTTTAGTTACATGAAAAATTCACTTGGGGAACAGCTTATTCCCGGGTACTTTTAGGAATCAACTTTCTGATATTTTTTTATCCTTCAAATTTTTCTGTCCTGGTTATTGTTATCTTTGGGCAGGGATGCTTTTCGAAGTTGGGTTAAGTCAGAAGACGCCCATTTTTCTTTCTTTTTCATTTATTTGGACTTCTGCTTTCTTGAGTAAAGGTCTTTCTTATTAAGTATTCTGGTAGCACTCTCCTTCCCAGAGGAACACAGGTAGGCAGAGTTTGTGTTTTTGTTCCTTCATTTCCCTACTCTCAAATACGGAGCATCCCTGTTCCACTGAGTACACCCCCCGCAGAGAAGACGGTGGCAAAGTCGGTAGCTGACACTAGCCTCCTTTTGTGGTAAGAACCAAACCAACAGACTTGCCAAATCTGTACTTTGCTGTATACAAACAGGCCTGTTTTGTTATGGGACCAGCTTCCTTCCAGGCCTTTTGGGTCTCTAAACAATGACAACATTTTAAAGGGATGTTCGGCTTTTGGAGAATCCAGCTTGTTTAAATTGCTTTTTAAAAGCCCCCATCCCCCGCCCCATCTCCAGATTTGTCAAAAAGCAGGAGCTTTTCGTTTCAAACATTAAGCGGTACTTTGATTTATTTATATATATGTGTGTGTGTATACACACAGGTATATATGTATGTATATGTATATATTAGGAAGAGTGTCTCATTAACCTTTTATATGGATCATAGAAGCTTTTGGTCTATTCTGATTGTGTGTTGCTCATTTTTTTGGGTGAACTTAAAACTTTAGATTTTTGGGGCCAAGTCTGATTAGCCTAGTGGGTTAATATTTAAGACTGATGACTCTTTTTCCCTCTTTATTACCAGAAACTGGTTGCTCAAATGAAGCAGGATCCACAGGTAAAATACTACTTTTATTCATTTAATTTTTAATTTAAATTAATTTAAAATAACTGTAAGATACTAAAATATAGACCAGGACTTAAGTTTTAGAAACTATCTCATCTCTTAGCATATTTGGTCTTCATGTTATAAGGGTTTGGAAAAATCCAGTCGTTCTATTATAGCGTAGCTATCATTTTATTTTTGTTTCTGTTATTTTACTTTTATGTTCATTTCTTTGATTGTTTTGGGGGGAAAGTTGAGTTAATAGTCTTCATATGGCTTAAATTTCATTTAAGCCTACTTATTCAGAATCAGTTTTTGAGGCTTTCTTTATTCTCCAAATTATTGTATATGGCCCAGGACATATACATAGCAGATTATGTCCTTACCTTCTCATAGCTTATATAGTACAGGTATAGTACAGAACATTTAAATACTTAATTCCACTATGATTAAATAATTTCAGAATAATTTTTAAAGAACTTTTAAAAAAATTTATCTTTGAAAGAGCTCTTAAAGGGGGTTTAAAAGTACCTTGTATAATAATCCAGCAGATGTTGCCTTCTCTTTAAATTCTCATAGAGTTTTTGACTTAGGCATTTTCTTCTCTATTCCTGAAGAGAAATCTTCCTAAAAAGTTATCTTGTCTTTGATGATTACATTTATTGTTCAGGTAGTGTCTCTTTTGTAGCCATTAGATAGTGGGTCACAAGTTTGGAGAGTATTTATCAGACTTTCAGGATTTGTTTACCATAAATCTGTTCACAGAACACTTAGACCCATTATATTTGTATAAGTATATATATGTTTGTGTGTGTGTGTGCGTGTGTATATATGTAGTTGTTAAACATACACATGCTTCATGGTAAAGTTGAGAAAATAAATTCTTGGATTAAAGAATGGTACTGAAGCAGATTGATTCTTTGGAAGTGGGAAATATATTCATTTCTCCAAAAACTTAGCACCCAGTGGCCTAACTAGTGTGTGTTAACACAATCCATTGATTCTGAGGGTTGGCATTGATGGCCCACACTAAAGTCCTGTTTGACAGTCTTACTTCTTTGAGAAGCTTTTCCATTTTAATTTATTTTTTAAAGTATATTAAAATTTAAATTAGATTTAGGAAACCAAGAGGCAGTAGACTTTAGATTAATAGTCTCTTTTATATTTAATATGGTAACCTACATTGTCAGCAACTGAAATATTATTAGAAAATTTTAGCATTTCTAATAGAGCTGGTGGTCATGTAACAGTGCAGTCTTAACTCAAAAGAATCTGAGGGGGCAGTAAGTTGTTGGACAATCTTGTGAGTGATCTCATTAGTGAAGCCTTATATCAATATATCAAATATACTTATAAAAAAAGACAGTGTAGGGTAAAGTCGAGGGGGAGGATCTGTGCCCCAACCCTGGCAGAAGACCAAGCAGGGTGAATCAAAAGAAATGCGTGTGAAACAATGAAGAAAAAGTAGTCTTTTATTGGAGTGGTGTTCAGTCTGTTAGTAGGCTGTCCTGCTACATTAACCACTTGAAAATTTTAATTTTGGATTTTTTTCCCCACTTGAGTAAAAAGCAAGCACGCTCAGTGTATCTCATCTGAAATAGTATTCTTTTTTGATTCCTAGAATTTTAGAACTGAGAAAATACCCTGGTAGTCAGTGTGTTAATTTGAATGATGTAGTGTTAAGGCAGTTGCAGCACTGACAGCTTTTCAAATCTAGGCTAAAATAACAAATGTACTCTACTAAATAAGGGAGAGGGCAAGTAGAGAAAAAACTCTTATCTTTATTGATAATGCCATTAAGCATGCCGTGTATGCATACTTATAACTCCATTTTCCTGCTTTTGTCTGATTAGTGGAGCTTTAGGTTTTTCGTCAACTGATACTTTCTATAAAGAATAACAATATTTCAATAGAAAGGAGTACTATTACAGTACAAGATGCTAAAATATAAAACTTGTAATTTGAAACAATTGCAAAGGAACTGCCCCATTCCAGTGTTAAGAGCTACATTTAGGATCTGTGCATTAGGTGGTGATAATATGACTACAGTTTAATGCATGACAGATTTGATTGGCTAAATGCTTAAGATTGCTTCATCATTTGTGATACAGTATGCATAAAGTCTTCTTGCTACTATTCTGTTAACAAATGAAATATCTTTCTCACAGATATTTTTTCTTTCCAATCAGAATGCTGATTTAAAGAAACAGCTTCATGAACTCCAAGCCAAAATCACAGCTTTGAGTGAGAAACAGGTAGGGGAAAAGGGGGGGGTGCATATTTTTAACATTGTGTTCTAAAGATATGTCTGCTCGAGGCTTCTAGGAGAACTGCTATTTTTCCTCATGTGTGAAAATAAGTGTGGGCAGCCAGACTCAGTTTTAATTTTGTTTGAGCTCTGTTTATCTATTTTTATTTTGGTTGAAATCAGTGTCTAGAGTATCCCATGGGTATATGTTACTGGCAAATACCTAAAAGCAATGTGGCAGGCTGCTGTTAACTGTGTTAATTAAACTCTAGTTTACCCATAGGGGAAAGAGGTAAAGAAAGTTAGTGGGAGTATGTGATAGAGAATCTTGTCGTTGCTGGATGTGTCTTGTTAACCTGTTTTAAAGGCTTGAGATGACATTTAACTTACCGTGGAGAAAATGGTTGTAAATCAATTGCTGTAAATGTAGGTCTCCCATTCTGATTATTGTCATACCTTTATGTTATTCTTTATTAGATAGTGACCTATTATATGAAAAAACTTTGGGGGAAACTTGTTAGATTTATTTATATAGAGCAAGAGAAGAGCATCTTACTTTTTTTCCCAAGGACATCTGGAAAGTATTCTTTGGAATTTCTTGTATAATGACCTCTACTTCACCAATTCACGCAGCTCCTGCCACCAGGTGGAGCGTGACAATTGATAGAGCTCTAAGTAAATGTCTGTGGTAATCTGACAAAGCATTTGTTTCCTTGTTCCCTCCCCACCACTCTCCCTCTGGTTAAAAGGAGCAGTTTTCTATCTTGGTGTAGGTGAACGTGTGAACCAAAAGCATAAGGTAATTTGCAATTGGTAGTTCCTGCTAGTGACATCTTATTGAAGATTTTTGACTAAATAGTTCTCAGTAATTGATTTTCATGTGTTTTTTTTTTAAAAAACTTTTATTTAGTGAAATAATAGTAATGAGAGTAATTTATCTCTGAAAATTTCTGATTGTGTTTGTATTGTTTTCTATGGTGTTTTCATTTAACTAAGGGGAGAAATAAGTTTCAAGAACTATGTGGAATGGATACGAGTCGTTAATTGTTCAGAATATAATCTTTTTCCAAGCTGAGTGAACAACTGCTTTTTTCCTCCCCGCTCCTGTTCTTATGCTTCTGCATTCCCCCATCTTGTCTTCTCTAGAGACAGGAGATATTTTAGATTAGGGAATTGCCAAACTAAAATTGGGAGGAGGTAACATGGTGGAGAACAATTTGTAGGGAAAAATATAAACAGAGTTTGTTAGTATGTGTTTGGCTCTGAAAGTGATTCAGTTCTCTAAAGTCAAAATGATGTGTGTTAGTGAAAGTGTTCTAGCTTTAGAATTCTGTTAGCGCTGAGCCTCCTTATAGTTTCAGGATTAGTTTGACAAGATGCCAATGAATGAGTCACTTTTGCTGAAAAATTCACGTGTTCCAGCAGGGAAAGAAGGTGAGAACTGATTAGTGGAGTTAGGGGGTGGGGGATGCTGTCACAAAGTTAAGACAATCTGAAGCTACATTTGGGGAAAATGGGGCATTTGAAAAAATTTACATTTATTTAAAATTTTTGTTTGCGAGAACTGATGTAAAGATTTGGTTTATTTCTATAACTTTTTATTCTTTAATTTCTTTTTTCTACTAGGGACCTCACTTAATAGAAAATTGCAACCGTTTATGTTCAGTAAGATGTTTCAGCCAGTGGTAAACTCTGTCATCTGAACTAAGTTTGGATTTTAGAAACTAGAATTTTAAAAAATAGGCCTGGCATCAGGAAAACCTTAGGTATACAAAGTAAAGAAAGTGAAAAGAACGGAGTCAGAAACTGAAATGCAATCTTGCAATTTTTAAAATATTTGCTTAACTGTTAAAACAGCCTTTTGATAGAACAGAAAATATATCATTTTTAGATAGGCTAGTACTTGAAGAAAGCACAGCTATAAAGTTCAAAAGCTGGGCCTTCCTCAGACAGATTCCTGACATAAAACATTGATATTCAGTTTAAAATAGTTTTTTTTTACAACAAATGCCTAATGGTGAATGCCTAGCATTTTGTTTTTCCTTCTCAAAAGATCTGCTTAGCCTCTGGCAAAACACTGATTTTCCTTTTACTTTAATAACTAAAATCTGAATTACCTTACTCACATGACAAATATTTTAATTTAACACTAATTTTTTTAGTTGTGAGAAAAACGCTAAATACAGCAAAGTACAAAGAATGTCATATTCTGGAATTAACAATTACTAATCCTTTATCATTATTTGTTTCTATTCTTTTTATACTATGTTCACTTTCTGTTGTCATTTTTTCTCTATCTGCTTGAAAACCTAATTTGTACAATAAATGCATACATTCTCTTTTTTTGCTTTATTAAAAAAACATTGTAGATAGTCATTAATTCTTACAGTGGGCGCTTATTAGTTCTTATTTGTTATTACTACCTCAGTCTTTGGTACTTAATCAGTTTCTTCCTCAAGACTAATTATGAAATGTTATGCTCCATTTGGGAAAATATGGTCTTTAGTGAGCATCTTTCATGGCTAAAACTCAGTGAATTTCATTGAATTCTTGGTTAGAAGATTTCAGTGTTTTCAAACTGTAACTTGAGATTTTTGAATAAACTCCCCATTGCAGATTTTGAAGTTAGCTCTTTGACCCACAGGACTTTAATTTGTGGTTGACAGTTTTAACTCAGGAAATCCCCAGACTTGATTGATGAAACAAATTATATGTTATGGAGCCAATAAAAATCATGGTTTCAAAAATATTTAAATGCTATAGAATGTGCTCATGGTAAAGCAAATGAAAAAGCACATGCAGCTTCATATGCATTATAATCCCACTTTTGAGTGTGTCATATGTATAGATGTATGTAAACATGTAAGTACATATAGAAACAGAGTCACTCTGAAATGTTGGAAGGTGATGAATTTACAGGTGGTTTATTTCTTCTTCAAGGTCTTATGAATAGTTGCTTTAATCTCTACACTAAATGTTTCCTTTTTATAACCAGAAATAGACAAGAAACATTATTTAAAAAAATTTTAACGTCAAACTTTTGTCTGTTCTTGAGAGAGTTAGCATTTAAATATCCAATGACATTCTCCTCATGGTATATGAACCACTCTAATCAGAGAATCCATCTATTTTAAACGCTAGTAATACTGAAGTGTGGAAGCAACTATTAATTTCTTTAACAGGGTTCATTCTTATTCTCTACCCCTCCCTCCTCATTTTGGCACGATGTGTGGTCTTTTGCTTGTCAGAATAAAGGTTAGAGAATTTTTTTTAAAACAGTCATCTTGCTTTTTATGCTTTTTAAACTGAAAGTGTTATGCACATCTTACATTTTTGAGTGTGTTGGGTTCAAATATTTAGTGGTCTGGCTAGATTATAATTTAGTTATTCCTCTAACATTTGATGATAGGATGTTTCCAGTTTTTTCCTATTATAAATATAGCTATGATAGAAATACGGGTGTGAATTTGTTTCTCTCTGATTGCCTTAGGACACATTCTTAGGTGTGAGATTACTGGTTGTATTGGTCAGCTATTGCTGTAATTGTTCTGCATAACAAACTAATGTTTTATTGAGTGGCTTACAATGCTTATTTCCACACTGGGTCTGTACATCATCGGGGGTTTTCCTGATCTAGGCTGGACACATCTGCTTTCCCGATCTAGGCCTAGACACATCTACTTCAGTTTGTGGGTTGGCTGGCCCTGCCTCCAGGCCACAGGTTGGGTTAGATCTGCTCTGTACCTGTTCACTCTGAGGCCTACCCTGAAGAGACAGCAGCTACCGGGGGCATATCCATCTCACCAAAATACCAGAAGCAGACCAAACTCCCAGAATACATTTTAAGCCTCTGCTGGCATCAGGTCTTGTAAAATCTTATTAGCCAAAACAAATCATGTGGCCAAGCCCTGCAAAGTTACATGACAAAGAGTATGGATGTATAATTTTATAACAGAATATAAAGAATTGAGAACAATAATCCATCTATCATACTTGCTTAAATTTAGTATAAAATAACTTAAGTATATATATTTTAAAAAAACACAAATTTTTACTACTTATTTCCAAATAGCCTCCAGAAAACGCTGTATCAGATTAACAGACTATATGACAGTACTTAGTTTTTCCCAGGAGATACCCTGTGGGCGGGGGGGGGGTGTGAAATGCATTTTGCTAATGTGGAAGATGGATTAATAGGTATCTGATGCTTAGCTGGAGGTATATTTTTCAAACCATTTGTCCATGGCACATATATTCTATAGTATTCCTTAAAAACATTTCAGTTTTAGGTTTTTTTTTTCTTTCATCCTTTCTCCTATTTTTCTTTTTCCTTTTTTAGAGAGGTAGACACCTTCATAGTCTTTGGTTTTTGCTACTGGTTTGCTTTTCTGACTCTATGTTTAAAAACTATGATCTCTCTTCCTTACAGATTGCTTAACCTAATACAAGATGAAATACTTTTCTGGGTTTAATAAATAGTTGCCATTTATTAAACCATTCTCATTTTAAATTTGAACATATTTTACTAAAATGGATTTGAAGCCTTTGGGAGAGAAGTTTCTGTTCCTGTCATAACTAATTATGTTTCTGATGCATAGAACAACATTATTTAAGCTAAATAGGTGACTTGAACAGTAGACTGTGGATGGGGAGGGGAAACTGGAGTTTGATTCTAGTCCTGATTCTGTAACAGACTTTTTCATAGATTTTGAGTTAATAATTTAATATGTCTGTTTCCTTATTTATGGAATGTTTGAATAATGCCTTTAAGGAGTTAAGGAACATGTATCTGTTGAGTGCACTGAATGTTTTTGAAGGTAAGTTCTGTTTAAACAGAATAGGTTAGCTTTAGTCATAGTGGTTAACTTCATCGCATATGGAACACCTTCATCTTACACGTCAAGTACTACTTCCTTTTTTCCCCAAGTACTACTTTTTTTAAAGGACTTAGAACATTTAATGCAGTCATGAGTAAGTACATCATTGTAATGCATAAAATGGGACGTGGTCTGTTTGTGACTTAGCCATGGTTACATATATAATTGATTAATATCTGATTTGAGACTAGAATCCAGATCACTGTATTCTTCATTCCGTTATATTTAGTAAATTATTTTCTTAAACTATTCTGTGGACCTTTACCAAATATTTTTTGAAATAGGACATTAGGCATGATGATTACATTGCCTTTAGGCTTCATTGCCTTGGAGTCAAGTAAGTAAATTAGTTCTTGTAGTCTAATAATGATAACCTGATACATGACTGTCTCCAGCCTCTGATGCTGGTGACCATAGAAAGTTACCCTTTTTCATTCATAACCAAACTAGTGTGATTGGCTCATAACATTAGAATTTAAAATTGTTATTTTTTTAGAGTAGAGATTCTTAAATTGTGGTGGGAATCTGACCTCATCTTTATCCAGAGCTTTGGAGTTCCCTAGGATTTAGTCAAGTTCATCCCTCCTGCACAGTATTTATGAGAAACCATTGGCCCAGTTGTTTGTTGAGTTTACTTCCTCTTGTGTACACAGGGGATCTTCTTCCCCTGTTTTGTTTTGTTTTTTAACCTTTATTCTCGGAGTACAGTTTCACTATTGCCAGTAGTTGTACCTAACTAATCAAATATCGACAAAGAAGCTTAGTGAAGTAACTCACATTTTAATAATGTGCACCATGTTATTGTAGGACATTTTACCTGAGTGTGGTGGAGGGAATCAAGTAAGGTGGTGATTTCTGGCAAATGCAGCAGTCTGCTTCTCTTACTACGTTAGGGCAATTTTCTTCTTAGTTCATTCTGATCATTTATTTTTGATGCTGGCAAACAGAATGAGTTTTTACTTTATTTTATTTTTATTCTTTTTGAGAGGGAGAGAGACAGAGGCGGGGTAGGGGAGGGAGCGGGAAGGGGCAGAGAGAATCTTAAGCAGGCTCCATGCCCAGCACGGTGTGGATCCCACATCCCTGAGATCACAACCTGAGCCAAAATCAAGAGTCAGTTGCTTAACCGACTGAGCCACCCAGGCACCTCATGGAATGACTTTTTCAATTCAATTTGAAATTCTTAACACTCATCATCAGATGTTACATGTCTTGACACTAAACTACTGGAATCTGTTGTATTTTTTTTTCTTTCTATGCTCATCTCTTACTTTTTGAAGAGGATTTTCCTCAAGCAATGGAAATCTAGACAAAGTCTAAGTTTGTGGAACTTTTTTCAAGCACTGTATTTAAGGACTCTTCACTTTGACTCTTTGGAGAACATTAATCTTAACTTTTGACTGGTAGGTGGTGTGCACAACAGGTGCTTATTTAACAGGCCTTAGCCAGTATAACTTTGACTTTATTAGTAAATTACTTTGTGCTTTTAAATAATCTATTCCCTTCAATTTATTCCCTTCTCCCTGAGATCTGTGTTTTTTTCAAATGTCTTTATCATTCTAAGATTCTGACTCTTCTGTTTATTCCTCATACATTTATTGTGAGTTTTCTGTAGTGAAAGGCATGGTACTAGGTCCCTGGAGGGTGCAAAGAATGAAAATCTTGCAAATGACATATCTGATAAAGGGTTAGTATCAAAATGTATAAAGAACTTATAAAACTCAACACCAAAAAACAAATAATCCAATTAAGAAATGAGCAGAAGACATAGTCATTTCTCCAAAGATGCCAACAGACACATGAAAAGATGTACAACATCACTCATCATCAGGGAAATGCAAATCAAAATCACAATGAGATAGCAGCTTACATCAAAAACTCAAGAAACAAGTGTTGGTGAGGTTATGGAGAAAAAGGAACCCTCGTGCTCTGTTGGTGGGAACGCAGGCTTGTGCAGTCACTGTGGAAGACAGTATGGAGGTTCCTCAAAAAATTAAAAATAGAACCCTACGATCCAGTAATCTCATTACTGGGTATTTACCCAAGAATATGAAAATAGAATTTGAGGGGATATATGCACCCCTCTGTTTATTACAGCATTATTTAGCCAAATTATGGAAGCAACCCAAATGTTCATCAATAGATGAATGGATAAAGATGTATGTATACAATGGAATATTATTCAGCCATAAAGAAGAACAAAATCTTGTCATTTGCAATAACGTGGATTGATCTAGAGAGTATCATGCTAAGCGAAATAAGCCAGTCAGAAAGACAAATACCATATGATTTCAGTCATATGTGGAATTTAAGAAAGGAAACAAATAAACAAAGGGGGGAAAAGAGACAAACCAAGAACCAGACTCCTAACTGTAGAGAACAGATGGTTACCAGAGGTGAGATGGGTAGGGTGATGGGTGAAATAGGTGAAGGGGATTAAGAGTACACTTGTCTTGATGAGCACTGGGTGATAGATGGAAGTGTTGTATCACTATATTGTATACCTGAAACTAATAATAACACTGAATGTTAACTACACTGGGATTAAAATTAAAAAAAAGAAAATCTTGCAGTGTTACTTCTCTGTGATTGGTCATCTCCTTCAAGATGTTCAAGCTCATTAGCACTGATGCCTTTAGAAGCTCATTCTTTTTTTTTTTTTTAAAGATTTTATTTACTTATTTGACAGAGATAGAGACAGCCAGTGAGAGAGGGAACACAAGCAGGGGGAGTGGGAGAGGAAGAAGCAGGCTCATAGCGGAGGAGCCTGATGTGGGGCTCGATCCCATAACGCTGGGATCACGCCCCGAGCTGAAGGCAGACGCCTAACCGCTGTGCCACCCAGGTGCCCCAGCAGCTCTTTCTTGATTGACTCTCTTGCCTCCTTCCCTGCCTTACACACCTCAGAAGTTCTCTGGTGTCACCTGTGTATACTGGGCTCTCTCAGTTCTCTGTGCCTTTGCATTTGCTGTGCTCTACAGCAGGAATTCTCTTTCCTTTTTACCTGTTAAATTCCTACTTATCCTTTGAAGATCCAGTGTAAGCAAAGATCCTCTAGAAAGTTTTCCTTGACTTCTTTCCACTCTCCAGGCAAAATGAGATACCCCTCTTCTGTGTACTCATGGTATTTGTGCCCACCTCTCTTCCTTGTTGTAATTATTTGTAAACTTCTTGAGGATAGAGAATCCGTCTTGCTCATATTTGTACCCCTCAGGCTTGCATAGTAGATATGTAGCAAGTGTTTTTGAATGTATTAACTCATTATGCTTTCAAGAAGCTAGTAGTCTAGTAAGGTGGCCTATGATGTGCAGGCTAAGGCATTTGACTAAAGATTTCCCATTCAAATAGTTCAGTTCCCCTTTTTTGAGAAAAAATATTCTCTGTATTGTTTCCTACTTGAATGTTTTAAGAATGTTCAACAACATTTTTAACTGTTTCAATTCAGAACAGCTTTATCTTAGTTTCAGAAAAGGAAAACTTTTATGAATTGAAGTAGTGTAAACCAGTAAATGAGTCAGGCTAGCAGTCTGGGAGCCTGCTATGTCTAGAAACAGCCTCCTCTGTGGTGTGGCTACATCACTTATTTCTATCTGTTGTACATTCTTTGGGTTCTCTTTAGGTTTCTCCGGACCTTATAAAACATGTTTACATTTATCTTTTAAATAACAAGAGTTCCTTTGTTTCTTAATTTCTTTCTGCTATTGCCTTGTATCTGTGTCACTTCATGATTAAACTTCTTAAAAAGCTTAAACTTAGCTTAGTCTCTATTTGATGTTACTTTTTCCGTACATATAGCCCTTTATCAACCAACTGCAGTCAGTTTCCATTTTCCTTTCTGCTCTGGTGAGCTCACTGAAACTTCCAGTAACATAATTGCCAAATCTAAAGAACATTTTTTTACTTCGTTTCACTTGAACTAACTGTAGCATTTCAGATTAATGACCATTTCCTTAAGGTTTTCTTCTTCAGAGAACCAAGAACCTTCCTTTCTAGTTCTTTGACCTCTTCGAATGCACCTACTCACTTTTCTTCTCAGGCACTTCTTCCTCAGCCTCCCCTTTAAAAATTAATATTCTGTGGTGTTTCATCCTTGTCTTCCTTTTCATCTTGTTCTGTTTTTCCCCCGTGGGTGACATATAGCCTCAAACCACCACTGAATGCCAGTGACCTCCAAATCTTTATTTCTTCTTCCCCTCTCTCTCCTAAGCTCTAGACGGATGTGCATTTTCAGCTTCCGCCTATTGGATGTCCCAGAGCTCCATATTCTCCAGATAGAACCCCAAATCCACCCACTTCAAATTCTACTACTTCTTCCCCTTTTCAGTTAATGACATTCCATTTATCTCGCGGCCAAGCAAAATGTGGAAGTCATCATGGACCTTTTGTCTCTCTCTCAATCTCTTATCCGTAATTGTAACCCCTTGCATCCAGTCCTATCTTTATCATCCAGCCTTTCACTATTAACAGGAAGATACAAAATACAACCCTCATATGTTGGCTTTCCTGCTTGTGATGCTTCAGTAGCTCCCTTTGTCTTAGACTTCTAGGAGGAAATCCAGACTTCTTACGGTGAAAACCGTACGAAAACCCCTCATTATCTCACCCATGAGACTCTCCATTGAACTCATACACACCTTGTCCTCCAGACTTGACACATACTTAAATTTTCTTGGTTATGCTCTATCGTTTCTTCGACCTGGAATATTCTTTCCTATCTTCTTTGTTTAGTACTAAACCTAGTGTAAGCAAAGGTTTGACCCACAGGCTCATTTACAGAACAGTACAGTACGAAAATAGCCACACATGAAAAATTGAAAACAACTACAAATTTATTAGTGTGCATTAGCAAGTAATACAGAAGAGTTAACAATATATGCATATTATGAAGTACTTAACTGAGTGGAAAGATGAATGGAAGGTAAAAAAATCAAATTGTAAAACATTATAGTATGATTTATTATTTAAAATACAAAATATTAAAAAAATCTGTGTATATGCATTCATGGTTATTTATACTTGAAAATATGTGGAGGGTGCCTGGGGGCTCAGTCAGTTAAGCATCTGCCTTCTGCTCAGGTCATGATCCCCAGGTCCTGGGATCGAGCCCCATGGCGGGCTGGCTCCCTGCTCAGTGGGGAGTCTGCTACTCCCCCTGCTCTTCCCCATCTCATGCTTCTCTCTCTCTCTTTCTCTCTCTCTCTTTCTGTCTCTCACATAAATGAATAGAATCTTTAAAAAAAAAAGGAAAATATGTGGGAAAAGTTCTAGATTATTTAGAATTATTTACGTGGAACTGTTAATAGTGATTTCCTCTCAGAAATGTGGGATTCCAGAGAGATGACCAAAGAAGCTGGCACTTTTAACTTTTTATACTCTTATTATCTATATTTTAAATAAGGAACATACTAGTCTTTTAAACTACTAAAGTGTAGTATAAATACAGAAAACTACCCATATATGTGTATATATTTATGTATATGTATAAATAGTTGAGGTACATTTTTGCAAGCTGAAACACCTGGATAACGAGCACCCATGTCAGTATCAGATATTTACTACAGAAACTTTTTTGTGCTTTCTTCATTTCACTCTGATTCCCTTCCACCAGAGAAACCACTATTGTGACTTCTAACAGCATAGATTAATTTTGCCTGTATATGAAATCATGTAGGGTATATATTTTTCTGTCTTCCTTATTTTATTCAACATTATTTTCATAAGTTTACATCTGTTTCTTTGGAAGCTTTTTTAAAAATGTTTATTTTGAAATATAAGAGTCATAGGAAGTTGTCTCTTGAAATTTTAAATCACTCAAGAAAAAAGTTTGCTATCTCTCAGATATACTCAGCCCTAACATCTTTTGGCATAGTTAAATCCTTTCTCTTGTGAATTGATAGCTCCTTGCTCTATTTCTCTTTATCACATTTCCTTAACTATTTGTTGGTATGTTTGTCTCCCTTCTAGATTGTGAGTCTCTCAGAACTATGTTCTCTTCACACTTAAAACCCGGTGTCTACCTAGTGCTTCACGCACAGTGGTATTTAAACATTTGTTAAAGAAAAGCAAGAGGTTCTATTCGTGACTGGCCTTGTATCTGTTGAATTTCTCTGAACTGGTTACCTTATCTGTAATATGGGCATTATAATTGCCAGTTCAGATGCTTTTAGCTGTATGTAACTGAAAGGCTCAGTAAAAGTGGCTAAAACAATAAGTGGACTTATTCACCTAGTGAGTTGCTAGAGTCGTCCAGTTCAGTGGTTCAGCAATACCGTCAGAACCCATGTTCTCGTCCTTTCTGCTGCGCCCCCCTCAGTGTGTCCACAAACATTGCTCATGGTCATTGCTGTAACTCCAGGCTTTGTATCCTCACACATGAACATTCTGGGGCAAAAGAAAAAAAGGACCAGTTATTCTTAAATGTCTCTTTTTTTAAGAGCAGGGAAAACCTTAGTTAGAGGCCCTTCAACAGACTTTGCATCTCATTGACCATTTTTGTCACATGCCAATGCTTAAAGTAGTCACCGGCAAGAAGAGTGGATCCAAGACTGATTTAGGTTCTGGAGCTGAGGATTTGCCTCTCAAACATTCGGAGGCTAGACACCCAAACAAAATTGGTTTTTGTTAGCATAAGAAGCAGAAGGGATAGAGAATAATGGATGTTGAAAAAGCAATCAACAGTGTCTGTCTCCATCTATAACTGTAACAGTTTTCTCTACTAATGTAAATTAATTATAATGTATATCTGAAGATGTGTGAATCCTAAAATACTATAAAGTTAAAATATCCATTAGTGCTTCTTGCTGGTTTTAGAAAAGTTTCCTTTGCCCCCCCCAAGCTAGCAACCTGCTTTAGGGCAAGTAATGCAAAAATAATTTTACTATTTGCCAAAGCAATATATTATAAGAAGGTAAATCTGTTATAGAAAATAATGTAATTTATTTCAAATGTGAGCTATAAATTATTTTTAAAATTGTTTGATATTTAAAATATTTGTTTATAAACTATATTGTCACCATTGTTATTAATATTAATATTCCATGCCTTTGAAGCTTAGCAGCCTTGATATCCCTTTGTTAACAATACTTTCACACGTACATTATTCAGGAAAACCAGAGTTTATCAAAACCCAGTGGTGTTTACGGATTTCAGTTTTTTTAAATGTTGAGCACTATAAATGACAGGTCAGATCACAGATTCCTGCATTTCTTTTCCCCAACAGATGAGGGTGAGAGAACCAGATAGGAAAAAGAAGTTTACTGTTGGGCTGCTGTCTTCACATGGTAGTGGTTAGAGAGGCTGCCCTGTAAAATTATCTTCACAGAAGACATGTTCTCTGTAGTTGATTTACTCCGAGTTCAGGAAGCAAATGTTTGTGTAAATCAGTAGGGATTGGCTAACCTCTTTCTGACTAGCTCTGTCTGAAAATGACAAGAGTGATTATTAGTTTCTGTCAGTTAAGCACCAAACATTCCTTTGCTCTGAAAAATGAGGCCCCAGAAATCTCCAACTAATGTGTTTAATTTGTCACCTTTTCTCCTATTCCCACCTCCATCACCTTTTAAAAAACCTTTCCACCTTTTGCCAAAACAAATTGTATCATTTTGACCAAGAAGAAAACTAAAGATAGAGATAATTCCAAACTTAGTTCTTTTTATGAGCAGTGCATGATTATTGCTGATCTCATTTTATTTAGTGCTTCTGTCATCTAATATAGTAATTGGAAAAGAAATTAGCACTCCCGTTCCTATGGAGTCAGGAAGCACTGATAAACTTATCCTGAAAAGTTATAATGCCTGAAGGAAAAGAATTTAGTGAAATTGGGGAGTGTGTTCATTGACAGAACTTGAGATTTGATTTCCTGAGTGTGTATATCCTTTATTACAGATTTGTAGCAGTTAGTCATGAATTTGAGACAAATTTATAGAAGTGTAAGTTAATCGACCTTTTAATTAAGAGTGAGAGAGCAGCCTTACTTTATTTTTAAAAAAATGTATTTCACAGTTCACCTTTTTCATGAAATGTTTATTTGATTTTTAAAATAATCTGGAGTGACCTCAGGCAAGGGAAACAAAAGCAAAAGTAAACTGTTGGGACAGCACTGAAATAAAAAGCTTCTGCAGAGCAAAGGAAACCATCAACAAGACAAAAAGGCAACCTACTGAATGGGAAAATATACTTGAAAATGATACATCTGATAAGGAGTTAACATCCAAAATATGTAAAGAATTTAAGCCTCATTGAGATACCACCTTACACCAGTTAGAATGGCAAAAATTGACAAGGCAGGAAGCAACAAATGTTGGCGAGGATGTGGAGAAAGGGGAACCCTCTTACACTGTTGGTGGGCATGCAAGCTGGTACAGCCGCTTTGGAAAACAGTGTGACGGTTCCTCAAAAAGTTAAAAATAGAGCTACCCTATGACCCAGCAATTGCACTACTGGGTATTTACCCCAAAGATATGGATGTAGAGAAAAGAAGGGGCACATGCACCCCAGTGTTGGTAGCAGCAATGTCCACAGTAGCCAAACTGTGGAAGGAGCTGAGATGCGCTTCAAAAGACGAATGGATAAAGAAGATGTGGTACATATACACAATGGAATATTACTTAGCCACCCGAAAGGATGAATACCCACTATTTGCATCGACGGGATTATGCTAAGTGAAATAAGTCAAGCGGAGAAAGACAATTATCATATGGTTTTACTTATATGTGGAACATAAGGAATAGCATGGAGGACATTAAAAGAAGGAAGGGAAAAATGAAGGGGGGAGATTGGAGGGGAGACGAACCATGAGAGACTATGGACTCTGGGAAACAAGCTGAGGGTTTCAGAGGGGAGGGAGTGTGGGGGGATGGGTTAGCCCGGTGATGGGCTTTAAGGAGGGCACGTGTTACATGGAGCACTGGGTGTTAACACGCAAACAGTGAATCATGGAACACTACATCACAAACTAAGGATGTACTGTATGGTGACTAACATAACATAATAAAAAAAATTTATACAACTCAACACCAGAAACCCCCCAAAAATCCCATTTTTTTTTAAAGATTTTATTTATTCGACAGAGATGGAGACAGCCAGCGAGAGAGGGAACACAAGCAGGGGGAGTGGGAGAGGAAGAAACAGGCTCATAGCAGAGGAGCCTGATGTGGGGCTCGATCCCATGAGGCCGGGATCATGCCCTGAGCCGAAGGCAGACGCTTAACTGCTGTGCCACCTAGGCACCCCAACCCCCAAAAATCCCATTAAAAATGGGCAGAGAACTGCTGGGTATTTACCCCAAAGATACAGATGTAGTGAAGAGAAGGGCCATATGCACTCCAATGTTCATAGCAGCGTTGTCCACAATAGCTAAATTGTGGAAGGAGCTGAGAAGCCCTTCAACAGATGACTGGATTAAGAAGACGTGGTCCATATAAACAATGGAATACTACTCAGCCATCAGAAAGAACGATTACCCAACATTTGCAGCAACGTGGACGGGACTGGAGGAGATTATGCTAAGTGAAATAAGTCAAGCAGAGAAAGACAATTATGATATGGTTTCACTCATTTATGGAACATAAGAAATAGCAGGGAGATTGGTAGGAGAAGGAAGGGAAGAGAGAAGGGGAGGTAGACAGAAGGGGGAATGAACCACAAGAGACTGTGGGCTTCAGAGGGGAGGGGGGTGGGGGACTGGGATAGCCGGTGATGGGTATTAAGGAGGGCACGTATTGCATAAGTGCACTGGGTGTTGTATGCAAACAATGAATCATGGAACATTGCATCAAAAACTAAGGATGTACTGTATGGTGACTAACATAACATAATAAAAAAATTTTTAAAAATGGGCAGAGAACCTGAATAGGTAGTTTCCCAGAAACATGCAGATGGCCATCAGACACACGAAACGGGGTTGTGCATCACTAGCAGTCAGGGAAGTGCAGATGAGAACCACAGTGAGATATCACCTGATATCTGTCAGAACGGCTAGAATCAAAAAGACAAGAAATAAGTGTTGGAGAGGATGTAGACTAAAAATAACTTTCATGTGCTGTTGGTGGGAATGTAAATTGGTGCAGCCACGGTGGAAAGCAGTATGGAAGTTCCTCAAAACAATTAAAAATAAAAATATCATGTGATCCAGTAACTCCACTACTGGGTATTTGCCCAAAGAAAACAAAAACGCTAATTTGAAAAGATACGTACATCTCTATGATTATTGCAGCATTATTTACAATAGGCAAAATATGGAAGTAACTCAAGTATCCATCAACAGAGGAATGGATAACACACACACACACACACACACACACACACACACACACACACAGGAATATTACTTGGCCATAAAAAAGGATGAGATCTTGCCATTTGTGACAATGGATAGACCTAGAAGGTATAATGCTAAGTGAAACAGAGAAAGACAAATACCATGTGATTTCACTTACATGTGGAATCTAAAAAAAGAGCCATAAATACAGAGAAGAAACTGGTGGTTGCCAGAGGGGCGAGGAGTGGGAGGATGGCCAAAACTGGTGAAGGGGAGTGGGAGGTATAGGCTTCTAGTTATAGAATAAGTCCCAGGGATAAAACAGAGCACAGGGAATGTAGTCAACAGTATTGTAATAGTGTCATAGGGTGACAGATGGTAGCTACACTGATGGTGAGCACAGCATAACATATAGACTTGTTAACTCACTATTTTGAATACTTGAAACTAAATGTTACATTGCATGTCAGTTATACTTCAATTAAAAAAAATCTGGAGCAAAATCTCCCAGAATATTTTTCACACCTTAAAGCCCCCAACTAAAGTCAAGGTAGGCGAAAGGAACAGTTGGAAGCCATTTGTAAACACCTGTCACAAAAACTTCTGAAGATGTACTTTTCCTGCTCTGATTTCTGTTTATCCTAGATATGAGTTCATCAGATGAAACAGTTTTTGCAGGCTATCAGAAATATTGCCCCTGCTAATAGCTGATAAGATGTATATATACAACTCTTTTTAGATTTTCAGTATCCCTTTTTCATGACTTCCCTTTCCCTTTTTATTTACTTAATTATCTTCTTTACGTATAAAGTATTTTATAGCCATCACTTCTGAAGAGAAATTGATTAGTTCTCCAAAGATGGAAAGACTAGTATGACTCTCTAGAGCAGGGATTGGCAAACTATGGCCTGCACCTGGGCCAAATCTGGCATGCTGCCTGTTTTTGCAAATAAAGTTATTGGAACACAACCACGTCTTTCATTTACATATTGTCTGTAGCTGCTTTTGTGCTACAATGGCAGAATTGAGTGGTTGTGACAAAGACCTGGCTGTTCATAGAAAAAGTTTGCCCGCCATTACTCTAGAGGAATTTAATCAGAGGGACACTTGACTCAGAGATATTAGGCACAGTATAGAGGTCTAGGGCAGGAGGGAGTGCCACACTGAAAATAGGGTGTATACCAAATAATGAGAAGGCCCTCTTACGTACATGCCAGCCCGGTGGTTTTCAGTTCATTTTTAGTACCTTATTTTCTAAAAGCCTCTTTTATTTTGGATACTTTCTGGCCCTCCTCGTTGTTTCCATTCTCCTCCTCTCTTCTAGATTTATTGAGGTGTAATTAATGTGAATTAAACTCACATTTTTAAAAGGGTTTAATTTTTCATGGGGTGAAACCATCAAATCAAGATAATGAACATATCCATCACCTCTAAAAGTTTCCTTGTGTTCCTTGGTAATCTCTCCCTTCCTCTCACCCCCTAGTCCTGTCCCCAGATGAACCTTGGCCTGCTTTTTGTCACTATAGATTAAGTTTATGTATTTTAGAATTTTTTTTCCTTTTTTTTTTAAAGATTTTATTTATTTATTTGACAGAGATAGAGACACCCAGCGAGAGAGGGAACACAAGCAGGGGGAGTGGGAGAGGAAGAAGCAGGCTCATAGCGGAGGAGCCTGATGTGGGGCTCGATCCCATAATGCCAGGATCACGCCCTGAGCCGAAGGCAGACGCTTAACTGCTGTGCCACCCAGGCGCCCCAACCCCCAAAAATCCCATTAAAAAATGGGCAGAGAACTGCTGGGTATTTACCCCAAAGATACAGATGTAGTGAAGAGAAGGGCCATATGCACGCCAATGTTCAAAGCAGCGTTGTCCACAATAGCTAAATTGTGGAAGGGGCTGAGAAGCCCTTCAACAGATGACTGGATTAAGAAGACGTGGTCCACGCCCTGAGCCGAAGGCAGCCGCTTAACCGCTGTGCCACCCAGGCGCCCCTACGTATTTTAGAATTTTAATAAATAGGCTTATACAGAATCTACTCTTTGGTTGTTTCTAGTTTCTGGCTATTAGAAATAAAGCGACTATGAACATTCATATGTAAGCCTTTGTGTGGAGATATTCTTTCATTTCTCTTAGGTAAATAGCTACGTGTGGTTGGGTGGTACGGTACGTGTATTTTTAACTTTAATGAAACTGCCAAAATGTGTACCATTTATGTTCCTACCAACAGTGTATGAGAGTTTTAGTTGCTCCACATCCTAACTCCTTCATTCTTAAATATGAACATAATAGCCAAGAATCTCAGATATACAAGGGAAGGCACTAAAATGAAAATAAAAACAGACCCAGAAAATTGGAAGGGACATTTCAAAATAACTATAACTTTAGATCCTCAGATCAGTAAGAGAAGGTATAGCATCTGCGGAACAAGAACAGGGTGCTAGGAATAGGAGAACAATTAGAAAACAAAAAGAATTCTTGATAATAGAAAAAAGTTTTGAAGATGAAATTGGAGTAATCTCTTAATAAAGGGAAGAGATGAAGGGATCAACAATGGAAGAGAGAAAAATTTTAGAGGATCACACCAGAGGTCCACCTCCTGACCAAGAGAAATTCTGAGACAGGAGAACTGAAAATGGAGAGGAGAAAATCATGCAGTAACTAATATAAGGAAATTTCTCAGACCTCTCATACATTCCAGATTAATAGAATTTACTGAGTACCAAACAGTGCAAATGAAAAAAGACCCACACCCCCATAGTGACAGGCACATCATTGCAAAAAGTTCAGAAAAACAGGAATAAGAGCTGTTAAAAACTTCCTCAGAGGGAAAAACAGTTGCAAACAAGGATTGGGAATCAGATGAATTAGACTTGTCAGCAGCGGCACAGGAAGGTAGAACGGGGAATGATGTTTTTGAAATTCTAGAAAACAGCATCTTGCAATGTGGAATTAGACTGTTCCCAGTCTAACTCTTGATCAAGTCTGAGGGTAGAGGGGCACCTGGGTGGCTCAGTTGGTTGGGCATCTGCCTTCAGCTCAGGTCATGATCCCAGGGTCCTGGGATCGAAGCCTCCCCTCACCCCTCTTGGGGGGGGGAAGCGGTCCTTGCTCAGTGGAGAGCCTGCTTCTCCCTCCCTCTGCCTGCCGCTCCCCCTGCTCCTGATCTCTCTCTTTCTCTTTCAAATGGACAAATAAAATCTAAAAAAAAAAAAAAAAAAGTCTGAGGGTAGAACAGAGACATTGTAGACATGCAAGGTCACAAAACTTAACCTCCCATGCACCCTTTTTGAGGAAGCTACTGGAGAATGTTTTCCATTAAAACAAGAAAATGAACCAGTAGAGATGAAGACATGGATCCAGAAAATAGGGAATCCAATACAAAGGAGAGATGAAGAAAATCCCCTGTTCGATGAAAGAAAAACCCAGATGACTGTTGTACAACGGGTTCAGAGACCAGCCAGTTTGGTTTGGACAAGAGTATGGAGGACTCTAGGAAAGGTGGACTGATATATTCTGTGATGTGATATGTTTTGAGTTATCATTTAGAGCAGTTTTACAGCTTATTTGGAGAGTATGGGGAGGAATTGATGGGAATATAGAAAACCAAGCAAATAATAAAGCAAGACATTTTTAGTTCCAGGAGCAACAAAATGTATAAGAAAAGTATAATTGCTGTAAACTAATTATCTCACCGATTACTGTTTTTTACATGATTCTAATAATACAAACCTTAAATGTGAATTTAACCAAACATTGTGGTATGTCTGTAATGGTAGTAGGGGATGGGGTGAGAGAAGGTAGTATAAGAACTAAATTTCAGTTATCTGTGGTAAGAATTCAGTAGGTAATGATTAAAGTGAAAAATTGGGAAATCACAATGAGTATATATTTTAAAATAAGAAGATAAATACCTGAAGAAATCTCCAAAAGACTTGCAAGTGGTTTCCTGAGAGGAACAGAACTAGAGATTTGGAGAGAGTTGGTACGAGGGACTGCTGTTTGTATTATGAACCTTGTATTACTATATTTTAAAACTATTCATGTATATTACTTCAATTTAAAAATTAGATAGAAAAATGAAAGTCTGGACTTTGCATTAGATAGGATGTTTAGTCTTTGTGAGGAATCCTGGACTCCTGAGGCACATAACCTGCTGACTAAGTCTTTGGCCTTCCATCCATCCCCAGACTGTGCTAGGGACTCTGCTTGGGCCTCTCTAATTCTCCCTTGTCATTTTTCTTAGTACAAGCCCCATGCAGCTCTACAGTTTGGTTAAGACATTCCTTAGGAGTCTTCCAGAGAGATGAATGTGTCCTTTGGTTGTGCTTTTCTTCTGGGTGGAGAAAAGATGTAGACCCTGGTAATTATAATAACATAAGACATAGTAAATACCTATTACTCGTAAGTTTAACCCCATGGGATATTATGTCTCTTCTGCCCTTAAACTGATACCTTCTGGTACCGTATTCAGCTCAGAAACTCTAAACTCATGAGGCCAGGGATTTTTTACTTGTTTTGTTCATTGATGTATTGGCTGTCAGTAAACATTTGTTGAATAAATAAGGACTCCCTAAATTATTTAAGTTCCAACAAATGTATATCTAGAGCCTACGGTCGCTGAGCTTGGACTTTTATAGGGAATATGAACATGAAAACAATTACAATACATTTGAAGTCAGAATATACATGGTACCCAGAGAGGAGATTCTCTCAGTGAGAATCGCTTATGGAAGCCTTCACAAATGAGCTGATGCTGTAGTTGAGCATGGAAGGAGGAGTAGCAGTTTGCTAGACAGAGGCCTTCCATGCAGAAAGAACAGCGTGTGCAAAGGTGTAGGAATAGGAAACAGCAAAACGTATTCAGGGACTACAGGTAGTTAGGATTGCTAGAGGACAGGTTCTGTGAGGTGAAGATTAAAAGGTAAGCTTATATCGTTTGAAAACAAAGCGCTTTGCACTATTGCTTTCTTTTTAATGCTCAATATTATAGTATTACTAGTATTACTAATAGTACAATTGTATAGCACTTAATATTAGCCAGACACTTCTCTGGGTGCTTTACATATACTAATTCAATCATTTAATCATCACAGTAACCCTAGCAGGTAAGTACTGTTATTCCCATTTTATGGAGGAGAGGTTAAGTCACTTGCCCAAGGTCACAGAGCCAGTTAAGTGGAAAAGCCTCGTATGAATTCAGGCCATGTGGCTCACACTGTTTTGAATTTCAAATAACATCAAGGAAAAATGTGAGATTTACATTTACATTTATTTATTTATTTATTTTTAAAGATTTTATTTATTTATTTGACAGAGAGAGACAGCCAGCAAGAGAGGGAACACAAGCAGGGGGAGTGGGAGAGGAAGAAGCAGGCTCCCAGCGGAGGAGCCCCATGTGGGGCTCGATCCCAGAACGCTGGGATCACACCCTGAGCTGAAAGCAGACGCTTAACGACTGAGCCACCCAGGCGCCCCAAGATTTACATTTATTTAAAGGGGTGGATGTATCATACTAGTTGAGAACACTATTAGATTGTCAAGTGAGAGGGAGAGCATTGGGAAGTGTAGGAATAAGACAAAGCTAGGTCACAAGGGGGCCTCGTATACCCATTTCCTTGACTTTTGTTTGCTCTTTCTGCTTTTGTTTCAGGGCAGCTTGATTTCTGAAGTTCTCTCTCTCTGAATTTTTACTAAATTATAAATAATGGCTGGAAGGTCATCTTTCCTCTTCACCTCAGTAGAATGAGGACCTTCCTCCTCAAGTCCATCTACTCAAAAATAGTCTCTTTTGTTTAATATCAGTGTGTTAATTTTTAAATAAAATTTGTTACTACAGTATAACTTTGTGTGTGTGTACGTGCACATGCCATAGCTGTAAAAGGGGACTCAGATACTGGCATTGGGGGTTGTAGTCTATCATTTCTTTAAACTTTTTTTTTTTTATTTTTAGAAAAGTCATGAATGTTCATTTGGAAAATTCAGCAAGGGAGAAAAGTCAGATTTCCCTGTGATCTCACTTCCATGTTTTAGATCCTTTTTTTTTTTCCTTTTTTCTATGCCATACATTTGTATTAAAGATAAAATTGGCATTATGCTTATTATTTTTGAAATATCTATTTTTAATGTGCCTTGTGCATTTCTTTACATTTTAAAATATTCCTCAAGAATATTAATTTTGAGTGACTTGATGATATCCTATAATATGGGACAGGTTTTCTCTGCTAATTGAAAATAGAGCATCCCTGTGAAACCTTTCATAAGCCAAAATGATGGCATAAAGTGAAGCATATCCCCACTTTCTGAAAGTTTGCATTTCATCGTCTTGCTTTTATGAAAGACCTATGTTAATATGGTAATGGCTTTTTTTCTTTGGATTTATTTCAGTTAATGGAAACAGTTAATAATGTTGGTCTTTTGTGACAGCAAAGTGGGATAACTCAAACTTTTGGAAAGTGGAAGATACCTGTATAGAGTTTATTTAGTCAGGTCACTATTTTTAGACATTTGGATTGTTCTCGGTTCTTTACTGTTTCACGTCTAGCTCTGCAGTATATGTCCTGGAACATAAATATTTGTACATAATTTTGTTTATTTCTTGGAAGTGAAAAATGACAGGGTCAGGAGAAAATAAGTGTTTTTTACATGTCTTTGTGAAAACTTTGTTCTGTGTAAAGGAATCTGCCTCAGACAAGCTTAAGCATAAAGGAGAGTTTATTAGAACCCTGTTAGAACAACTCAGGAACCCAGGAGCAGCTTTTGGGGCTAGAACTGGAGAGTTGCTGTCTCTTGTCTCTCTTTGTCTTTCTCCACATCTGCTTCATTTCCCCCCTCTCAGCTTCTGTGTACACTTGGCAGACAAAAGTCTTCTGGGCACTGTACGGTTCCTCAGTTTATATCTTCTCTGTTCAAGAGACCATCCCAGACTTGCTGGCTTGTTCTCGTCCCAGATTTTTGGAAGGGGAATATACTGACCCTTGGACCACGTATCTAGTCCTTGTCCAGTCAGCTTTGGCCAGGGGACCATGTCTCTAGTACAGACGTGGCTAAATCAGGAAGCACCTCTCAGAGAAAGGGAGTTGTCTTAGGCCAGTTTCCCAAAAAGTTTCCAAAGCCTTGTATATTACCAGCTTGCTCTTTGGAAAGATTGTGCCCATTTTTAATATTTTCTTAAAGGATAAGCTATTTAACATGCCAGATGGACTTCTGCCTTGAATGTAACGAAAAGCTTTAATGATTAATTGATTTGGCAAATATTTATTGAGTATGTTTCTATATGCTAGGTAGCCTTCTAGATGCTGAGAATATATCAGTCCAACAAGACTAAGTCAAGGCCTTTCTTTTAGTCATGTGTGACAAGTTTGACATGCTTTGAACTGACCTTCAAAATAGCCCTTTAAAATCTTAATCGGATTTCATTTTACCAAGAGCATAGTACAATTAAGCATAGTGTAAAAAGGAAACACCCATAATGTTTCCTTTGTTGGCTCTATCCATTCATTTTTTTCTAAATAAGTGATTGGAAGTTGTGAGGTTCTGATACTTGACATCTTAGAATATTAAGTTAACCTTCCTCCTTTCCTCACCACTGTGGGAGGGCAGTGATAGAGTGCAGGGAGGCATTCAGGCTCTTTAGTTTCTGTTCTCTGCAGATTTAAATGAGATCCTTTATGTTTAACTAGACTTTCTTATAGGTAAGATATTACAGGACTAGTTTTTCTCCTAGTTGGAAAATTAACTGACAGAAAAACCTCTGCGAAGTAGGAAAAGTGGTGTGTTTGGAATTTCCATCAAAAACAGATGAGACCTTTTTAAAGATAGTGCTTTGTACCTATCAGTCAGGTTAGCAGCTAAGTCACCCAGTGAGAAACTTGAAAACGTGCTGTGCAAGCCTGGAGCTTTAGAGGAAAATTCTCCTAAGAATCGTATTTTTATGTTTTTGTGCTCTGAGTTGGATTTCACCAGAGTTAGTGGGTAGTGCCTTCTCATGAGACCTGATTTCAGTTAGGATGGGGCAAACCTCCTTTAGTGAGCTGGGGCGAGGTCTAGAACAGCCTACTGACTGTTCGCACTTGTGACACCCCTTGCTGCTATTGGAGTTAGTGTTAGTTTGTTTTCCTTATTTCAGCTTGAGCCATATTATATTTGACATTTTTAAAGAGACACCAATTTTTTTTTCTCTATTTAGAAAGCAAAACATGGAGAACAAAAAGTGTCAAGTTTCCCAGTGTAATTCAAGAAATTTCATTCTTTTCTACAGTTTCTAAACAAGACTGGGTTTGGTGGGAGAAGTAAGCCCTAATGCTCTTGGCATCCATATGTGTATTGAATTAATATTTCAGTGGATCTAGTATGATACTAGTTATGTACTGTACTTGTGGTAATTGAGAAAATAGTCACTGAAATAAGTTTTTGTGTTCTGTAGTTCAAATGAGGAATCTTGGTTGAGAAAGGCTATTCTAAAAACGATAGGAAACCCTGTCCTGGAAAACTCGAGACACTCAAAGATTATAGATGTGTGACTTGTGCAGTGAAATGATAACTGCTTATGTTGTTATAAGATGGGAAACAAAAAGGTCTTGAGCATTAATAGCCCTCTGGACATGATCTAGTGAAAAGAACTATTCTGGCTGTTTCCTTTAATCAGGTACAATATGAACTTGGGAAAAATCCTCAGTTATGGTTTTTGTATAAACCAAAACAGATTATTACCAATAACGTTTTATTTTTGGTGCTAACATTTGGAGGTTTTTTTTTTTCCAACACTTTATCCATCTTGATTTTTTTTACTCTGTTTAAAGCAAATAAAATCAGTTATCTTTTTAAGATGTGGCACTTGATTAGCTTTTTTAAAATAGATAAGTAAAAAGCCCATCAGCTCAGCGAAAAGACTAAACTGTTTGTGCTTGTAAGTAATGTAACTGTTTTATGGAACTAAGCCCTGAGGGGTAGGGACAGCACATGGTTTGTTTACTAACACAAAGCACAGAGCTTCTGTAGCTAATCTTCAGGTTTCCCTGTCTAAAGGTCTTTTAAACAGGAGCATCTATGAAATCTGCATTACATGTTTACCCCCAATTCCTCATTCATTGATTGGGAGAGCTCTTGTGGCGAAATAAACACACAGGCTAAAAAATGTTTTCATGGACAATAGAAATGACAGGTCCATCCTGAACAAGTTTAGATTCCTAGAAATTGACAGTTGTTGACAAATTTATTCATAGCCTTTTTAAAAAATATGTTAGCAAGTACCTATTTTTCAAGAGTCCAGGTCCTTGTTTTGAAATCTTGACTATGATACTAGCTGAGACTAATTTGAAAATAGTCAAGGTTTACAGATCCTTAAAGTAAAAGTCCTCCTTTTGCCATTGTCATCACTTCCATATTTAACCTAGAAATGATTTGAATTAATTTGTTACGGATGCTGGCCCACACAGCCCAAGCCAGTGAAAATGCAAAGTCTATTTTGCTTTTGGAGTCTTCCGCCAGATGTCCCATGGAATAAGGTTGGAGTTCTCAGCCTTGTTGGGAAAGGCTGAAATAAAAACAAAATTGCTGCCTACTCTAAAAACATTTTTAATAGTTCTTTTTTCTTCTTCTAAGATAAAATTCAAAATCTGAGGCTTTATTACCTGGGAGTAGGGAGCAGAAATGCTGTAACTTTACTAAAAACAACTTTCCATGGAAAACTTGTGTATTTGAAAAGGAATCACATTAGCTATAGAGAAGCAAGAATATTTTAAATTTTAAGACTTTCAATAAAAGGTACATCGTAGAGCCTCCTGGTGGCAGCAGTTCTTTGTTGCCAGAATGTCCTCATTTGAGACACCTGCCGAATGGGAGCTGATTCTGAATTAACAAAACAGACCTATTCTACTTGTCTATATCCTTTTGAGGCTTTTACTACAAAGACTCTAAGTGAAATAATATGTTGAGTATTTTTTAAATTCTGATTTTAGGCCCATTTTCTATCATATTTTAAATGGATCCCCTACTTGTTGACTTATAAATGCCTTACATATGAATTAGAGAGTCTGGATGTACATTAAGGTGTTTTGTATTAAGAGGTTCCATGACTCCTGCTGCCTCTATACCTGATGATTCTCTGATGGTGTGACATATAGACCTGGTGATACTTTCCATTGCATCTCCGTTCAGATGATCTGCTAGTGAAGGGATGAACTGACTGCTCTAGGGAATTGGAAAGGTCAGTGGGAAGAAACCTGTGGGCAGCATTTGTATAACAGTAAAAGCTCTATGCAGAGAAGAGTCTTAACTGACTCATTGGCTTAACTGTCACTTGTCAGTCCCTCTGAATGCCTGTGGCCAGTAGGTTGCTGTCTAAGGTACTCACATATGTCTCCCATCAGCTGTAGAATGCTTGTCAAGAGTGAGTTGTGTTTGTTCCCAAGCCTGTTTATGCCACTTGTTCTTGTTATTGTAATTATGTAATTGAACTGTTACATAAACCAGTGACTTACCAGAAAGCAAGTTGTTCCCATGAAAACCAAGTTAAATGCTTTGGGAAGAGCTGATAAAGGTGATTTAGTAAAAATTGCTGCCCAATTACATTTGGGTAAGACAGCTGTAAAAGAATGGGGTAAATTATTAATTCCAGAAGGATTTTACATTCAGATTGCTTCAAAGTGTCTTAGGGGCGCCTGGGTGGCACAGCGGTTAAGCATCTGCCTTCGGCTCAGGGCGTGATCCTGGAGTTATGGGATCGAGCCCCGCATCAGGCTCCTCTGCTATGAGCCTGCTTCTTCCTCGCCCACTCCCCCTGCTTGTGTTCCTTCTCTCTCTGGCTGTCTCTATCTCTGTCAATTAAATAAAATCTTTAAAACAAAACAAAACAAAGTGTCTTAAATTCTCACCATAATTTAAAAGTCACAGGTGAAGTTGGTGAGAATGCAAACTGGTGCAGCCACTCTGGAAAAAAGTATGGAGGTTCCTCAAAAAGTTAAAAATAGAACTACCCTATGATACAGAAATTGCACTACTAGGTATTTACGTAAAGGATACAAAAATACTGATTCGAAGGGGTACGTGCAACCCGGTGTTCATAGCAGCATTATCAACAATAGCCAAATTATGTGAAGAGTCCAAAATGTCCATTGGCTGATGAATGGATAAAAAAGTTGTGGTATCTGCATACAGTGGAATATTACTCAGCCATCAAAAGGATGAAACCTTTGCAATGATGTGGAAGGAGCTAGAGAGTATCAAGCTATGTGAAGTAGGTCAGCCAGAGAAAGACAAATACCATATGATTTCACTCATATGTAATTTAAGAAACAAAAGAACATGGGGGGAAAAAGAGAAAGGCAAACCATAAAATAGACTCTTAACTAGAGAGAAGAAACTGATAGTTACCAAAGGGAGGTGGCCGGGAGGATGGGTGAGACAGGTGATGGGGATTAAGGAGGGCACATGTGATGAGCACTGGGTGTGGTATGTGAGTGTTGAATCACTAAATTCTACTCTTGAAACTAATATTACACTGTATGTTAACTAACTGGAATTTAAATAAAAACTTGAAAACTACAAAAAAAAAAGTCACAAGTGGAAATGGTAGAGGATGCATTATGGTTATAATTTATGAAAGACATTTTGACATTATTTAAGGTGTAGATTCATAGAAACAAAAGGCCTGGTTCTATCTTACAACATTAGCAAATGAATGTTCATTTAAGTTAAAATGCTTAGGTATGTATACAGATTTTTATGGTTTACTGATTTACATGACCTTCCCCCCCCCTTTTTTTTTTTACTGGTCCTGACCTGATCGTTATTGATTTAAGAGAGCCTCTACTGTATTGCTTCAAGCTACTAAAACTGAAGTGTACTTTTTCGCTTTTAATTCATTCATTCACAGTTATTTATGGAGCAACTATTCGTGTGCCAGGCATTCCACTTGGCTTCAGTGCTAAACAAGGCTGATAGGGATTTCTCTTTTTAAGGATCTTATCTTTATTGGCATATTAGTGAAAGTGTAGTGATTTAAACAGTAATGATTTTCTCAGCAATTATAGAATAGTTATCAAAATAAAATCTAGTCTACGTATTGAAGGCCAGACCCACATCTACATGTTGACTAGTGGTTCTCAACCCTAGCTTGTACCCTGGAATAACCTGAAGAGCATTTGAAAAATGCTGCATCTGGGGCCCCATATTAGACCAAGTAAGTTAGAATCTCTGGGAGTGGAGCCCATACATACAAAGACATACAGGAAAAAGCAAGTTGAATTTGGTTAAAGTTGTTTTGATATTGTCCTAACTAAATCTGATAACCGTAAGCCAATCTGACATAGCATTTTTATTCCAGAATCATCTGGGAACAAATCTATATGGTGTTGGTTTGTTGTTTGAATCTTGCTAGAGAAGAAACTTTACGTAATGTAGTTTGTCAGAATAACTGTTATATTAATACTCTGGCTTTCAGCTTTTCCTTTTGGAAAAAAAATTTTAAGAAAGATGACTGAAATTATCTTTTGACTCTTCTCTATAGTTGGAAGTGTCTAACATTTACCAGTGTATTTAGCTTTCAGAAACATTTTGGTGAGTTAGAAACCTGAAGAAAAGCATTATATCTTTTATTTGCTTTAAAACATTAATGTTCAGCTCACATGAAACACTGATTAAGGTTAGGAAATGCTGAGCCATGGGGTTCTTTTTACCGGGCATAGCATGTAGTTATAATTTTATGTATAATGAAAAAGCTAATTGATGTCAAAGGTACTGAAAATATCTTGAAATAAAACCACCTCTTAAGAATGATTTCATTCATGCTTAATCTTTAGGCCCAGAAACTTTGAAAGTTGAAAGTATAGTGCATTCATTATTTTTCTTCCTAGCTCTTGCAAAAGTATAGTTGCAAAATATAGTTGCAGTTTTGTTGTTGTTGTTGTTGATTTATCTTCCCTTTTACATCGCTCAAAAGAGGACTAATGTTAGTACTTTTGCTTTTGGATATTTGTTTCACTAATAATCCTTCTTTCCTACTGATGTTTTATAGACCAGATACATTTTTACAGAAAGTTTTTAATTCTGTTATTCATGAGAGACGTGGCCTAGTGTTCTGTGAAACCAAACATTTATCAGGACACTGTAACAAATTTCACAACACACATACATTTAAGTATGAATTCTGACTTGAAAATGTAGTCTTAAATAGTTCAGTTTTGCTCTTAGAATACATTGCTTTGGGGGAGGGTATGGTTTGGCACATTAATTGAGACACTTAGATGTTCATCTTATGTAGGGATAGCTCTTTTCATCCCTGATTTGCCTTCATGTGAGAATTATTCTTTTACCTCCTCTCCCAGCATGGATGCTACACACACGCACGCACACACACACACACGCACACACATACACTCCCTCTCTCTCACTCTCACTCACACGATTTCTCTCTCACTCACACCATTTCTCTCTCACTCTCACTCACACCATTTCTCTCTCTCTCTCACTCACACCATTTCTCTCTCTCTCACACACACATACCCTTGAAGATGGTACTGTTTATTTTCCTTTTCTGTCATCCCTTTGCTTATGCATCATGGTAAGCTACTTAGGTAGTTCGGTCAGAGATGTCCAGGAAGGTGGAAAAGTCTTGTCAACTGAAAGTCAAAGGGAAAATACTTAAAGATTTACTAGGTGATTAACAGGTTTGATAAAGATTCCACAGGCCCCGCCAGGGCAAATGATGAGAAAACTAATAGAAGTAGAATGCTATCTTATCAGCACTAGCAGCTAGGAGCAATTTAGCCCCATGAACATCTTATTCCTTCTATCTCTACCTTCTGTTTTAGTTAAAATATCAATGCCTCCTGTGTAGTACTTAGCAGTTTTCAATTCTGTAAGGTAAACATATGGTTTTTTTTTTCCTTCCTCCTTTAGAGTTCAGAAAACTGATGTACAAAGAGATCAAATGATTTGTCCAAGGTTGTTTGGCTGGTTTAGTAATGTGAAGACTCTTGGTTTCAAATGATAGAAATTCAACTCCAAGTTGTTATGCAAAAAGAATTTATTGGCTTATGTAACTAGTAAGTTCATGGATGTAGCTGGTTTTAGACCTGGCTGGATTTAGGGCCTTCCACTCTTTAGAACACTTTCTCCTCCTTTTGGCTTCATTTGCATATAGGCTCTCTTGTACTGGCAGTGGTTTCCTCTGGCAGCTCTTGGTTAGTCTACCATTTTGTCAACCCCAACGAAGAGAGAAGGCTTGCTTTTTCTCTGAAAGTACCAACACAGACATGGACATGATTTTCAGTCCATGAACCAGTCATCCTTTAGTGTGACCAGGGAGCTAGAGTTGTCTCATTGACCAAACCTGGGTCACATGCCACCCCTGAAGCAGGAGTGAGATCATCCGTGGATGAACTACATCTACTGAGAGCAGGGAAAGAGTAGTTCTCTAAAAAGGTACGAGGGAGGCAAAAAATAACTGGTAAGTTACAGTTGAGCCTGGACTTCGGATTCTTGAGCTGATGTTATTTTCTGTTTTATTACTATTAAAAATGGTAAGAAAAATACAGTCACAAAATGTAGTTGTTTAAAGATGGGACATAAAAATTTTGAAATTTGTGAATTGTTTAGTATCAAAATCCATTTTCCTTCTTCCTGACAAGTTGAGTATTATCACCTCATAACATCTTAGAGTCCGGGTACTATTAAATAATCTGATCTCATTTTGACTATTTCATAGGACGAAACTTCTGAAGACTACCTTAGTTTTTTAATTCTACTAGTAATCTGAAATATATAGGGGGGAAGGAGGCTTGACAGAAGAGCTGTTGTTGGATTGTTTGAATGTTCTAGCAGTGTAAGAGGCCTAGATTTCTGGGCAGAAGGACTTTTCCCCTAGTTTCGGCTGTCTTCTCCTGCCTGTTTCCCCTCCCATCACTCTTTTTTGCGTTTGTTTCTTGGCTTGGATCCACTCCTTCCTCCAATCCTCCCTGCCCCCAGAGCAAAGAGTGGAAGGTTTTCTTACCCCCTTGAGTAGAGGTATAATGGCCATTCTCTTCTTCAAGGAAAGTACTAGAGAATGGAATTGCACATTGACATGCTTTAAAGTGGTTAGAGAACTCACTTTGCTTGTGTGGACAAGAAGCTTTGTGTCACTGAGGACCAAAGTCAGAGTGTCCTGTCCCAGATATCTTTGGGCAGCTTCAACTTGGGGTATCTCCGGAGGCCCTTGAAGCAGCCTAGACACTGGAGATGCAGGCTTGGGGGCTTCTGCAAACTCTTCTGTGCCCAAGATGGCTATGAGAATAGAGGCGGGAGGTAATGTTAAATGCTCTGGTTTTCATTCCTGCTGTCACCAGGATAAAAATGACCTAACTGTATTTTGGGCCCCCAGGCAGCACTGAAATGACATGCCACCTGCTGACCTAATCCGTTTCATTTCTGGTACTAGGATAGCCAGAGCAATTTGCTCAATTTGCAGTTGACTATTTACTCTAAAGCAGTAACGATTAGAATCTAGTGTAAGAAATCACAGACTCCATTTACCAAGAATTAAAACTTTAGAGATGGAAAGTTATCCGTTTATTGGAAGAAGTCATTTAAATATGGTGTATTTTACCTCAGAGACTGACTACGCTTTTAGAAAACTACTTTTTGCTGTTGTTCCCTGGGAAGAAGTACAATCTGCCGATAAAACTTGAGATAATAGCGTTTCTCAGTAAGAACTGAATGGAGCTCTAGAGAAGTAGGAGACTGCTATATTTATCTGTAGGTAAATTTTGCAGTTTACTAGGGAGAAAATCTGAATAGCATACAAGCAGATTAATTTGTGTTAATCTAACAGCTGCTTCTTTGGCAACTAGAAGAGAGAGGGATGCTGTCCTACACAGTGCTGCCCGCGCACACTCAGGTGCTGGACGTACTTCCTTTGTCTCAAAAACTGTGCCAGGAGCTGCCTTTGCTGATGAGTTCCTGTTCCGTAATCCCATTTTTTCCCTCTCCTCCCCCATCAAGATGAAGTGATTAAAACCTTTTGAAATGGTGGTTTCAGGAGTTTGGACTCTGGTCTTAAACGTTGAGCAGTTATGTAGAGTACTGCAGCTGATGAATTAGAGTTGTAGAGGCACCTAGTCCATTGCCCTCCCAGAGATCCTTGTATCACTAAGTAGCATGCTGGCAGAATTAAGGTGTCTGCTTCCAGTTCAGCCCTCTTTTATTTCTTGTTGCTTTCTATGATTCGGCAGCTATGGAATTTGCTTCCCTGCATGGGCCTCTCAGAAGCCAGCTCTCCTGCTCTCCCCAACACGCTCACAGTCAGCAGAACAGGGAAATCACACTGATCAGCACACCACTCAGTTGATCAAAGGAAGCCAGCCACTTTTCTTCAACAAGACCCAGCGGTATTAGTCACTACGCCTTCTCCTGCCGTGAGCAAGGCCACTGGAACTCTGCTGGCAACATTAGTCTGTGTGTAAAAAGCTGCTTATATTCTCTTTGCCTTGGCTTTGGCTTAGGCCTCAGAAAGTTGGGGAGAAAGAAAAATGCCCCCAAGAGCCAGTATCTCTCCTTTCTAAAATTTGGTGTGAAGCATTTCCCTTCATTGGCAATCCCTAGTGGCAATCCCTAATTCTGCTGGGAAAAGACTTGCTAATTTTCTTTTAACTGTAGAAGAGCAGAGCCCCGCAGCATACAGAACATGTGGTGACTATGTGAAATATGTGACAGAGTACGGTCTTCCATTGATTGAGTTAATCGTAGGGCTGACAAAGCTGCAGAATTAAAATAAGCCACATTTTTAAGCACTTAATCTTTTGATTCTGTTGCTTTTTAATATTTTCTGGGTAGTCTTACGTTATTTTGCAGGAACCTGTGGGTCTCAATGCTGATTTTTTGGCTATAGGCAGCAGTTTGCTACTCGAGGCTTTAATGGGTGTGTAATTCCCTTTCTTGTAAGCAGTTGGCATTTCAGTACAGTTTACAGTATGGAACATGGAAGGGACCCCCTGAGTAGGACAGTGGCTGCTCTTTGTCACTTGCAGCTGTGTTTGCAAGGGAGCATGCTGGCAACCAGCAAGGAGAGTGCTGTGACAGGTGGTAAGAGCAAAACCAGAAAATATGCTTCTCCTTTCTCTTACCCTCTTTCCAGTCCCTTCTTTCCCCCATCCTTTTCTACCTGACCTTCTGTTTTTCTTCTCTTCCCCTTTTAGAAGCCATCTGTTTCCCTCTACCAGTTCTGTTTGGCTTGCAGATGCCACTGTACAGGAATACACTGTGTTGGAGCTAGCATATGCTTGACCTGTGTTGAACGTATGTATTTGGGCTGGGCTCAGACTGGTGCACTGAAGGGAATGGTGAGGGCCTGGAGTACCAAATTTCATAAATTTTGGGTACCAGTTCTAGAGACTCAAAAGGGCAACATTATCTTACCACCTGGATCTGAGAGATGATAGAGGGCTTTTTAAAGCCTGGTTCTGCAGGGTCTGTATTACTTTCTATTGGAGATGGAAGCAACATTAGGCTGTGTGTAAAAAGCTGCTTATGTACTCTTGGCCTTAGCCTGGGCCTAGGCAAGGGAGAAAAAGAGGAAAATGTCCCAACAGCCAGTTTTCTTCCTTCCAAAACTTGGTGTGAAGCATTTTCATCCCTGTTGTCAGTAACACAAATTGTCACTGTGCACAACTAGTTTAGCTGCTCCCTGAGCAGGCACCAGTTCATGGTCTCCCTGCCGTGGCCCCACCTCAGTGCCCTTCTCCTCAGGGACTGCTGATGGGGATGTACGGTGGTGCAGCCACTTCAGAAAACAGCCTGGCAGTTCCTCAGAATCTTAAACATACCGTTACCACGTGACTCAGCAGTTTTACTCCTAGGTATATATTCAAGAGAAGCGAAAACATATGTCCAAACCAAACTTTTATGCAAATATTCATAACGGCATTATTCATGATAGCCCAAAAGTGGAACTAACCATTGATAGATGGTTAAGTAATGTGGTATACCCATTCGATGGAATACTGTTTGGCAGTAAAAGGAATGAAGTGCTTCCACATGGATGAGTCCGCAAAGTGTTGTGCTAGGTGAAGGAAGTTGGTCACAGAAGGCCACATGTTTTATGATTCCACTTAGATTAAATGTCTAAAATATACAAATCTATAGAGACAGAAGGTAGATTAATGGCTGCCTAGGGTGGAGAGAAGTGTGTGTGTGTGTGTGTGTGTGTGTGTATCAGTGTGAGTGAGAGAGGGTGGTGGGAATGGAGAGTGGCTACTGTTATGTTTGGAGTTTCTTTTTGGGGTGATGAAATGTTCTAGAATTGATTGTGGTGATGGTTGCACAAGTCTGTGAATATGCTAAAAGCCATCGAGCTGTACACTTTAAATAGGTGAATTGTATGGTGTGTGAATTACATCTCAGTAAAGCTATTTTAAAAATTATTACCACATATTTCATTTAGTCTGAGGGCATGGAATTGTCTTTCCTAAAGTTGTAGAGGTTAGGAGAACCCATATTCTCAAGAATATTGAGATGTAATAGAGGTAATAACTTATTTGCACCATGTGTCACTGCTTGCCCGTAGTTTTCCCATACTTTATGTAATTTGACCCCCACCGAACCCCACTGTGCAGAGGGAAGTGGCACACATAAAGAAAAAGTGACTTCTCCTAAGATTATACAACTAATAAATGGTAGAGCAAGTCTTTAATCTGAGGCTTTCTGATTCCTAGTCGCTGCACTCTTGTCAGAACAATGTCAGAGTTTCAGAGAACGCAGTGGTGACCCTTGATGTTTTCCAGATTGTTAATTATGCTTAACCCTCTCACCTCTTGAATGTAACTGAAAAAGCCACTCACCTTCCTCACTTGCTTTCCATGTCTGGAAAATGGAGATAAGAATGCCTCCCATCTCAAAAGTCACTGTCTTGGTTTCTTTATGTAGAAGAGGGAGCTAGGAATGTTTCCTATCTCCTGGGCATATAATAAAGACTAATAAAAAACGATTATAAACTATCTTGTCAGGCTATAAAAATTCTTCTTAATAAACTATCAAAGAGTTGTTTTTATCTTTTTTTAATGTTGTACAACCTCACAGCCTCAGTGGGATGTAATAATAACCACTTGTATCACTTTTCTCTAAGGAGCTCAAAGCACTTTATGGACATTATCAAATTAATCCTCCTGACATCCCTATGAGTTACATAGGGAACTGGTATGAGAGGACCGAGAACACAGAGAGGTGAAGTAACTTGCCTGAAGCCTTTATCTCAGGCTGGGTTTATACTATACCGATAGCTCATTTATTTGCCCCTAGTGATATTTATTTGGTCAATTACATTTATTCTCTATGAGTTTGTCACTTGTTAAACATGAAAAAAATGTTTGTATAGCCTTCCTGAATCACTGTACATCAACTTAAACTTTATTGAGGTTAAAGCTGTTCATTTTGATCCGTGTTTTCCTTGATCTAGACTAGGAAACAGTTCAAAATTCCAGAATATACACTTTTGACTTCAACATTCACTATGGGGAGCAGTGCCAACTGTGTGTCCCGCTGTGTAGACAGGAGAAATCCTTGATGAGTCTTTGGAAACTACTCTCATTTGTCCAGACACCCTTCACAGAGTGAAGGCAGACTTCCTTCCAAGTCGTTGCGTTTTACAGTGTGTTTACATGTAGAAAGCTCATTTACCATCTGGATTACAACCTAGATCTTCACCACGGCCATCATCATTTAATATTGTTTTGGTCTTATGGCTTAATCCCATTACCAACCCTTCTGACAGAGAATATATATGAGGGAATTGTGTAAGATGCTTAGAAAGGCCTGCATGAGACTGCCTTAGAGTGGCTTCTAATAACCTGCTAGAAAGCAGAGTAAACCTGACCCATCCACTGGAAAACACTAAATTCTGGCTTCTCTCTTTCCTTGTGTCAGAGAAGCTCTGGTTCATTGCCGAGGCTGTTGTGGCAAGGTTTTTGGGTTTGGGTGTGTTTGTTTTTGTTTTGGGGGTTTTTTTTTGGTGATTTGTTTTTTGTTGTATTGATAGCCTACTCGATGGGGACACACTATCCCCCCCAGAAGTGGATTTCCCTTGCATATTAGCCTTGGTGTGCTCTCCCAGGGGAGTCGGCCCCAGTACTGTTGGCACTGTCCTGCTGTAGACCTGGGTTTCTGCTGCCACTGTTCACTGATGTGCGAGAATTGGGTGAAGCACATGTACACAAGCTCAGACGCACTCGTGGAAACAAACCCTGGAAATAGCAAAAGACGAAGTTGGGGTAAAGCCTTCAGCTTTTAAATAAGCTCAGTAATCTGGCTAAGCTGAATGCCGGAGCACGAAGCTGAGAATTGCATGTCTGAAGATAAGACAGGCCCTTTTTGTGTCTTTATCTTTTCTTCCCCAAATAGATTGAGTTTTAATATGGTGCTTTATCTCTCTGAGCAAGAAAACAGAGTCAGTGGTGCCCTCATGGACCACTAAGTCCAGCCCAAAGAAGAGTTTCTCCTTATTTCCGTGGTGACCACATTCCAAGAAGGTAAACCTTGACTAGAGTCTTCTTCCCAAGATGTATGGCTGCCATATCCTCTGCAGCATAAAGGGATCAGGCAAGTCACGGAAGATGAGAGTAGGGCTTTCTAAAAGTCTAGTAATCTGTACGTTTTAGAGAATAGCAGATAGTGGTTTTCTTTGAAGTTGGGGCCCTGCCCTTTTTCATTAACTGAATGTGCAGAGAGAGAATCTTGCTTTCCCACTCTTCTTTTTTGAAATACTTTGTAGTGCTTTGGATCTTTCTTGTGATTCTGTTTACTAGGACCTAAAATGCTTATTTAAGAAGCTCTGAATAAATTTTTTCTAATTCCTAGCTTGCTTACTTGGGTAAAATATAGCAAGTACTCAAGCTGGGGTAATAGTGGAGTCTTAAAAACCTATCAGGCACTCTCTGTTTTTTTCTCCACCCATCCTGACTCCCCTCAGCGAATTTTAACTGTGTATATTTATTTAAAAATCTGTCAACCAGGAAGTGTTTTTTCAGTCCTTCCTTTGTGTTAATATCTAATAAGTGTGCCAATGCTTATGATCTTTAGTAGGAAGAAAGGAATAAACACACATAGCAGAACAGGACACTGCATAATAAAAGTCAGTATGTGGTACAGATAATGAGAAGAGAGAGGGCAAGGAAGGCTTGGGAACCCAGGTGGGACTTGGATCCAGAAAGGCAGAGAGAATGGAAGCATTCTAAGTCAGGGGAATCATGTGAACCAAGACAAGGATAAAGCAATGAACATGATATGTAAGAGCAAATGTAAGAACTTTGCTGCGTGCTACAATTTTTCATAAGTTGTGGGAAACAAGCAAACCAAGTTGAGATTGAATAGTTAGGATAGGGCCTGGTACCAGAAGGCTTTAAATGACTACACTGTCCCCTGCCTACAACTAGACTTGCTTAGAAAGCTTTGATCAGGACCTACCTTTGTGATCTTTAATTGGCACCTGCAAATGCTTTAGCATTTGAGGGCTGGAATGAGTTTGTATTTGGAGGAAATAAGGTTTCCTTGGCCTATTTGCTTTTTTTGTTTGCTTGTGTTACTAAAACAACATAGTCAGGGAGCTAAACCAATTCTCTATCTTGTAGAAAGAAGTCATGTCTATAGTTAAGAGAGCAGGGTTTTCTTCCTTAAAAGGAATTTTGTTCCTAATTGTGAAATCTTGGCCTGTTTGTTTACAAATGAAAATGTTGTGAGTGAAAGGGCAGGTTTAATGTTTAAAAGAGTTGGATAGCTGTTGCAGAAGCGAAATTGATTTATAACATTGCTTCCTGATCTGGGGTTGCCTGAAGGAATAAGAGAAATTCTACATTTACTTATGATAAGTTGCATAGGCTGTTACTTAGAAAAACTGTTTGTTTGAAAGATAAATATGAGGTCCAAATGAGGGTGGTGAGGGTAGGAGGTAAGTAGTCCAGGAGGCCTGACAGTGTAAAGATTGGGAGTTTCTGTTGTAAATTATAGTTAAAGAGTTTGAATAGGAACATATGACCCTAAAATTTCCAATTACATCTTTTACCTTAATATGAATTTTCTGATAGTTATTTTTCCACTTATTTAAGGTACATTTCATTTAATGTATTCTCAGTAAAGCCAAAGAAACCCTATAGCTGTAATGTAGGTAAGCTTTTGAATAGCAAGCAGTTTGATTTATTTTCCAGTTTGTTTTCCTGTATCTTGTGTTATATTGATAGTTGCTATTATTTATCTCATTTAAACAGTAGTGCTTAGGTTGAAACTTGATTCTAGTCAATTTTATTATGATGGGTTTACCATCTTCTGGAATGGAGTACTCCTCTAATGCATTGTTACTATATCATGAAGGTAAAAACAGATTTACAGCTGTTATAACCACAAACCTAACCTTTCATCAGTTTGCTTGATTTACTACAAATTAAATTATATTATGCCTGATATAAATCATTAAATATATAATTTAGAGGAGTTGCTGTGATCCATCTTTTACTGTTTTCTTCCCTCACATCCAAATCTGGAACCTGAAGTCTGAAAGGCAGTAAAATGATTAGAAAACTGCCCTTCTGGAGTCCTAAGTGAGCATTCATTTCCATGTTGGTATGTGACAGTGGGATCCTTTCAGCTCTGAAGCTGGAGATGCACACATTGCATTCAGGATGGAATGTTTGCTCCTTGACTTGTCTGCCTGATTTAAATATTCATACTTCACCAGAAGGAAAAAGCTGCTGACTTCTAAAAGTGGGTCACTTTTTTTTTTTTAATGGCCCTTTTGGCACTTTGTAATGTGTTAATACTGCCTTAGAGCTGGGGAATAGTTTGGCAGAGCTCATCTTTATCACTTCAGGGGCCAAGGCTTCACTAGGCCACTGAAAAGAGAGAGCATTGCAGATATTAATAGCTAATAGACTATGATATGGGCTTTATTTGCTTTCTGTTTGCTTTTCTAGATGTGGAATGTAATATGTTAACCAGAAAGGATTAATTTGAGAAAAATCTTTTATGTGTAGATGAATGATAAAGGTGATGCTTGCTGTAAGTAAATGGTAGTAGCCTGTCTTCAGATGCACAGTATTTCGGAATAAATTCCACAGTTGCATAAATTTGTTTTATTTCTCTATTTAAGTATAGTAACTTCCAAAAGAGGTCTTTGGATAAAATGGGATCATTGGTAGGTTTTGAATCTTACTCCTGTATCGTTTATTTCAGCTTAATGATTATATAAAGTATACTTTATATTGATTTGAGTTTCTTACATCTGAGGGACCCAAATAGCATTTTAAACATGAAAGTTCTATTTTTCCTCACAAAATTAAAAATGTAAATGCCTTTTATGGAAAGGAAGGGCAGGACCTAGGATGAGAAAGGGAGGATTAGAATAATAGGAGGTACTGAAGGAGAGAGATCTTTTGGAGATCCTGATTACCATGTTTTAGTCATAGGACATAGGTGAGATTGAGAGAGTTCAAATTACTTGGCCAGGAAAAATGTTATACATTTCACCAGTCTCCTCCTTCAGTTCCCCAGGATTTACAAAAATGAGTCGATGGTTTCATTCCAGTCTTACAGTGTATCCATGGCCTGTTCTATGCCTTGCCTTAGAGCAGCTCAGGTCATTGGTGGATTCTTTTAGGATTGTGCTGATCACACAGACTAATATGGCTTCTTTTAGGATCTTCTTGATCATTGTCAAATTCTGACTCCCACTTTAAAATGGCCAAAGACTTGTTTAGGTCATTACCTGAAAGTTTGGTTCAGGTATCTCTAGAAGTCTGGAATATACCCAGATGGTCAGTCATGTGGCTCTCCCACAGGCCCAAGATGTGTTTGCTTTTTATCAAAACTATATGTATTACATTTAGTTGCCTGATATCCTGAAAAATACCAAAATATTACTGAACTGGTAATTCCAAGGAATTATTATTTACCTTCCATAGACATTAATTGTGTTCCAGAAGATTGTTCTGGAAATCTCAAAACATTAAATATAGTAGGGGAAATTGCTACTTTTAAAAAACTTCTAGGATTTAAAAAATAAATTAGATGAATCCTGTTCTCAGAGACCTCTTAGTGCAGAACTTTATTTTCATTTTTTTAAAGATTTTATTTAGTTTTTTGAGAGAGAGAGAGAGAGCACAAGCAGGGGGAGCAGCAGAGGCAGAGGGAGAAGCAGGCTCCCCGCTGAGCAAGGAGCCCGATGTAGGACTCGATCCCAGGACTCCAGGATCATGACCGCAGCTGAAGGCAGACACTTAACAGACTGAGCCACCTAGGTGCCCCTTAGTGTAGTACTTTAAAGAATTCCAGGGTACATCTTTACTATTAGGCACAGAAGCTTTCTGTAATAGAGATGCCTACTACTGAAGTATGTTAAGGATTGAAGTCATGTTGTCTACTTTCAGATTGTTCATGGGGTAAAAAGATACATGATGATTTGAAGGAAAGTGGAAGGATATATAGATACTTGGTTTATTGAAGGGATTGTACTGGTCTTTGAACTTTTCTGTATGTTTGAAATTTTACAAAATAAAAGGTCATAAAAATAAAAACAAGAAATGCTTCCTAATTTATTTTAAATCTGGGTCTTCATGTATTAGGTATGCCTGTAAAACAACAAATTGGGCAGAACCTGTACCTTTGGAGTCCTGACATGCATGCTTCACTAAGTAGATCACACTTTCCCTGAAAGAAGCAGGTGATCTTGGCCTGCCTATAATTGGAACCAAGGAAAAGAGACTTCTAGCTTTCAGATTAACCCCTTGGTTGATATTCCCAAGATAAATTTGACCCAGATGACTAAAAAATAATCAATTTTCAGTGTGTTTAGTAGTGTGCAGCAAAAATGTTATTGCTCAAAAGAAATAACCACAACATTCAAATCATTGTCAACATAGTACTTTCTCTACACGTCCCAGATGTTTCTAAGATCTCATTTGTTACCGGCTTGTTTTTTTCCATCCTCCTGACTTTTTTTTTCTTTTTTAGTGACTTTTACTATGTATTCTAAAAAGCATTTGTGTGTGTTGAGAGAATTCAGTTTTTAAATATACGACCAGTTCTGTTTCTGTGTTTGAAACTATGTTGGGGGGTGAGTGAGGAAAAGACATGACAGAGAAAAGAGGGAGAATAGGAGGTTGGATTTTTGTACATGTTTTAAAGAGGAGAGAGAGAGAAATAAGTTCATGTATCTAGTGCCCACTGTATTATGTTCACCATGAGAAGTCAGCAAGAGTGACCTATTTACTGTGTATAGTTGTGTTCAAATCTAGTACACTGACAAAAGATGGGACCAACCTGGGAAGTCCTTACTCTGGCTAGATCAAACACCTTAATCTTGTGAATGGATGTGTGTGTGTGTGTGTGTGTGTGTGTGTGCGTGCATGTGTATTTGTGTGTAGCGTCCCACAAGCTCTGTCAGTGTAGTTCTAAGGGTGAATAGATTTATATTTAACTTAAGAGGAAAGGGGGAGCTATTCCTGGGTTTTTACTATTTAAATAATCAATTCACAAGAGAGAATCAGAGCTAAAAGAAAAAACTGCAGTGGTGTTTAAACTTGAACGTGTACAGAACCTTCCATTCCCCAGCATGGTATGCAGTTTTGTATAAGGTACTTCAGGACTGAACTGTAAACAAGTATGTGTTACCAGCAGGACTTCTTAATGCAGTCCGTTAGCATATATTCTTATTTTCTATACACTAGATTGTTTTAGTTGCTAAACCTAATTTTCTTTTTTTTCTTCCTTTTTTTTTTTTTTAAAGATTTTATTTATTAATTTGACAGAGACAGCCAGCAAGAGAGGGAACACAAGCAGGGGGAGTGGGAGAGGAAGAAGCAGGCTCCTAGCGGAGGAGCCTGATGAGGGGCTCGATCCCAGAACGCTGGGATCACGCGCTGAGCTGAAAGCAGACACTTAATGACTGCGCCACCCAGGCACCCCTAAACCTAATTTTCTATACCACAATGAGTAATCCAACTATTTTACTCTCAAAGTCATCTTTGGACAAGGCTACAAAGCCCCAAGCCCTCACTTCTCCCTAGTTTTTAAAAATCACCATTGTGACATTGTTTCTTCTACTTATAGATTGCTAAATTATTTTGGGATTAAAGAATCTCTTAAAAAACCTTTATACTCTGTAACACAGTATTTTTCTTTGTTTACAATTATAAATAGTATTATCACTCTGTAATGTAGGTCTTTCCTTCCACCACCAACCACCCCACCCTGCCTCCATTCTTCCACTGAGGTGGGACCACTGTGTTTAATGAAATTCCATTTCCTATGTGACTTGTATTATGTTCTACCTACTAAAATACAAGAGTCGAGTGAAAAGTCACTTGGGATTACTGCCAGAGGTTGTTCAGAAGAAACCACATCTAGTAACCCTGTTATATCTGGCAGAGTTCATACTCAGAAGCCAGCGCAAAAAGACTTGGAAGGTTAAATTCTCCTACTGGAACATTTTCAGTTACATGTGCTTTAGGCTTATAAAAGACCTAATCTCTTTTTCAAAAAAAAAAAAAAAAAAATTGCTGTTCATATCAAATAATAGTAAACTTATTTGAGGGTTTTTTTTTCCATAGATGTGTTGCTTGAAAGTCTTGGGAAGCTGCAGAAAAGGAAACAGATTGATAAGCACTCGGTATTTTTCATTCATGCAGATATTTTTAATCACAGGAAAATTTTAAAATTATTTTCTCTGACTTTAGTCAAGGACTCTAGAAAGCTGCAGATTGTGCAGTTTTAACTGAGATCTTGATAGTGATCTGTAATTTTAGTTTGCTCTTTATAATATTGACCTTTGTCTTTACTACTGAGAAGGTTGGAGTGAAATAGAGAACTGAATTCAGTGTTTGAGGTCTGCAGTTGAGCCTATACCTATCCTGATTTTTAAGATATTGACTCATATGCAGAGTGTGATGATTAGCAGATAGGTCTCCAGGTTTAAGTTAGAGTTCTCCATGCCGACCATGCATGCTTTGTGAGGATATTATAACCAAAATTACAGTGAACTGCTTCCTTCAAGACGGGCCTTGTAGTTGTCTGTTCTCAGACTTCCCCACACACTCATTTTGCCTGGGACAAAGGCTTCTGGACTTTAATGGCCAGAAATATGTTGATTTTAGCTAAAACTTGATTTGGAAGTATAAGCAGATAAGAAAAAATGACCAGTTATATGAAGAAAATCAGCTCTAAATGGGAAATGAAGCTGAGCCATCAAATCAAAAGAAAACAGATTCCCCACCCCACCCCTCCTAAAAGAGCTAATGCAAGAAAATGGGAGATAAGTTTTTAAATTTTTCATTGGTATTCTCAGTGAGGTTTGAGAGGATATTATTTCATCGGTAAAACAAAAACAGGCTATCCTTCTTACCCTCTGAATAAAAAGTCAAGTCCTTACAGTGGCCAGTAAGACCTCAGGGCCTGTCCTCATTTCCTACGCTGCTCCCTCCACATGGTGCTCCTTGCTGTTCCTTGAATGTGTTGGGGCTGCTCCCAGCCTTCAGGCTTTAGAAGGCCATTCTCTCTGCCTGGTAAGTTCTTTATATAGTCACACAGCTAACTCCTTTACCTCCTTCAAAAGCCTAAAACAGTATCTGGCACACCTACCTACATCTGGTAGGTACTCAGTAAATAGCTTTTGAAAGAATGAAATAAATAGGAATATTCAAAAGTAAACTCAGTAGAGATAGTGAATAACAAAATGGATTCTGCAAGAAGATAAATTAGTAAATTAGAAGAAAATTAAATTGTATAACATAGTGAAGAGTTAAAGAGATGGAAAATATTTTAAAAATAAACATGGAGATTAGATCGAAGAGATTTAATATCTATATAATAGGAGTTTCAAAAGAAGAGCAACAATTAAAGAAATTACAGAAGAAAAAATTACTGAGCTGGAAAAAAAAAGCCTCAGATCTTGGGATAAAGCTGTCAGCATCAGGCATGATTATTTGGGGGGAGAAAAGATCATCTTATTGCTAAAAATTTTAAGTTCTTAAATAAGAAGAAAAATCACTCAGACTTCTCAGTGGTTAATAACAACCAAAAAGGGTACTTATAAAGGAATGAGAGTTAGGTAAATGTGACATTTTTCATCAACAGCTCTGAATGCTAGAAGATAGTGGAACTTCATAGAATTCTGAGGGAACAGGATTGGGACACTAGAACTTTGTGTTTAGGAAAGGAATCATGTGGATGGGAGGGTAAAAGAAAGACATTTTTGGTCTCACGAAGTGTACTATTCACGTAGCCTTTCTGAGAAATTCTGTGTCTGAAAAATTTTGGTTGGATGCACTCTAACCAAATTAGTCAGAATTTAAGTATCAGTAAACAAAAGTTGATTCTTTGAAAAAGATCAACCGAATTAACAAACTAAAAATGATACTGACCAAGGAAAAAGAGAAAACTATTCTGGATATTCTGGATAATATAACAACATAGGAAAAGGAAATGAAAAACCCTATTGGAACAGTAGATGTATAGTCTTTATTTGCAGATGATGTGATTGTCTACATAGAGAACCAGGCAAGTCAGTGAACCTTATTACAAGTAATAATAGTGAGGTGGCCATATACCAGGTAAAATCAAAGCTTTCCTTTATATCAGCAGTATCTTGTGAGAAAATAATAATGGGGAAAATTATCTAGTCACAAAAGCAAGAAATCTTTTAAAACACAGAAATAAATTTAACGAGAAATGTATAATACCTGTACCTTTATTTTTACTTTGTGATGTAAAGGAATTTGGATAAATGAAGATCTACACCTCCTTTCAGGTTGGAAAGATTCAGTCTTTATTTAAAAGAAGTTAATTCTCCTGAAATCTGTAAATTTAGTATTCTTCCATTCAAAATTCCAATGGATATTTTGGGGAATGTGACAGATTGATTCTAAAGTTCACCCAAATATAGCCAGGGAAACTTTGGAAAAGACAGGGAATGCTGCATTTCTGGCCCAGACCTGTAATCCAGCTGCTACTGAACAACTTTACTGGAATGTCCCACATGCTTGTCAAATTCAGTATATGTCCCAAACTGAACTCATTATCTTCACCTGTTTTCCATGATGTTCCTTATTGTAAATGTTATCACGGTCTGCTGTAATAATCAAGCTTAAAACCCAGAAGTCATTTTTTACTCTGAAAGCCATCCTTAGTTGTTCCCTTTCACTTCTCTCCAAAATTTAGTCCTCTTCCCATAATCACTGCTTTAGTCCCTGCTAGCATCTCTTGCCTGGCTTATTAGAAGAGCCTCTTTGTGGTTCTCCTTGCTTCCAGTTTTCATCCCTTCCAATTACTGTAGTTAGAGTGAGTCTTCAAAAATGCAAATCAGAATCATGGTTTAGAATGCCTCAATGTCTTTACTTTGCTCGTAGGGCCAAGTACAAAATCCCAGAATGACTTAAAAACCTGTGTGATACTCACCTCCTTTTTCCAACCTCTCTTCATTCCACTCTTTGCTCTCTTTCATTTCAAACACCAGCCATTTTTGGGCATCTCTGTGCCTTTGAACTTACTCTTCTCTTTCCTGAGGCACTGTTCTCCCCACCTTGGTGAACTCATATGCATCTTTCACGTCTCAGTGTAAAAACCACATCCTCCTGGAGGCCTTCCCTGACCTCTAGATCAGGTTAGGTCCAACCATTGGATGTTCACCTAGTGCATCCTATTCCTTTTAACTTAACATTCATTGTATTTTGATGTCACTATTCATCCTTTCTTGCTTTTAGGTTTTAAACTCCACGAGAGTCAGGACATCATCTGTTTATTCAAGGGGATATTCTCTGTGTCTAGCACAATGTAATGTATTCAGCAAATATGTGTAGTGAACGAATTAGTTGCCAGAGTCAAAACATACTAGAAAGTTATAATAGGTGAAACAGTGTGATGCCAGCAAGAACAAACAGATCAGCAGAACAAAACAAACTCAAAAATGAAACTTTCATATAAATTGGAATTTGATGAGATAGGGGAAGATGGATTATTTAATAAATGGTTGTTAGAACAGCTGGCTGTCCACTTTAGGAAAAATATCAAGTGAGATTCCTACACTGGTCAGAACTGTTTTGATTGCAGATTACAAACTCAAACTAGCTTAAGCCAAAAAGAGGATTTATTGAAAGAATTTTAAGGTTTCGTGAAGGGAAGAAATAGATGAACAACTAAGCTTCAGGAATGCAAGAAGCAGCAAACTTCTTCAGTCCTCACAGACTCGAAAGCTGCTAAAATATTTTCTCTTACATCTTATGTTCTCAGCTTCGTGTTCTCTTGCTGTAGACTAACTCTGTGTGGCAGAGAATATACCCTACAGCAGTTTTCAGGCTCAGAATTGGCACTTTTTGAAGGGAAGTGCTCTCCACCTTTACCTCCATGTTGAAAATCCCTGAGGAAGTACTTTGATTTGTGTGGCTGAAGTCGCATGTTTGCCACCATCCTCATCTAAGGCTTGGAGCAACTGCTGTGTCCAAGGAGACGGGGTAATATAAGCCCCTTTGCACTGACTCCATGTTGGTTTCTGTAGGTGCGTGTGGGTGTGCACACATGTGCGTAGTGGGGAGGACAATGGTGAGAAGAGAGCTCCCTTAAGACAAGGAGGTGGGTCGCACAGCCATAACCACAGAGGGACTTGTGATGGGTTGATTAGTCAGTGTAATTTTTGCTCTTATTTCTCATCATACTCAAAAAATACGTCTAAAGTGGATTAATCACCGAACTCTACCTTAGAAACTACTAATACACTATATGTTAATTGAATTTAAATAAAAACAAAGTGGATTAGAGATAAAATATAAAATTACAAATATAGTAGAAGAAAACAGAGTTTTATTGTTTTTTTTTAAATCTTAGATTATAAAAGAACTTCCTTAGCTTGATAAGAAGACCATAAACTACACAGGGAAAGACTTAACATAAGGGAAAAAAAGAAGACAAACCTTCTTTAAGGCAAAGGCAGTAAAACAGATTTGCAAGAACAACAATAAAAAACCCAAGAAAGATATTTTCAACATGTCTGACAAAGGGCTTTTAGTCTTCACATGAAGAGTTCTTAGGAATCTCTAAGAAAAGGACAAGATCCCAAGGGAAAAGTAGGCAATGGACGTTCACAGTCAGTTCACAAAAGAAGTGAAAATGTTAGTGTATGTCACAGAGAAGGAAACATCAATGAACAAATACATGAAACTTCATCAACCTTATTAGTATTTAGAGAAACGAGCTTCAAAAACTAGAGATACCATTTAGCTTCTGCCAGATTGGCAAAAATTATAATATCCAACAACAACAACAACTGTTGGCAAGAACAGAGCAGCAAGAAACTGTGTACACTGTTGGATGAAATGTAAAATGGTTCGACTGCTTTGGAAAACAACTTTGTATTTTCTACCAAATTGGAAGGTAAGCGTGCATTATGACCCAAAAGTTCTACCCTTAGATGTATGCTCTAGAGCGGCTCTGTCCAATAGAAATAGAACAGAAGCCACCTATGTAATTTAAAATTTTCTCGTAGCTGTATTACAAAAAAGTGAACAAAGTTAATTGTAATTATATCATAATAATTAATTTTAATTATATTTTATTAACTGTATGTTTTATTTAGATATAAGTACATCTAAAATATTATCATTTCAACATGTAGTCAGTATTAAAAGTTACCAGAGATGTTTTACATTCCTTTAAAATCTAGTGTTTATATTTTACACTTCCAGCACATCGCAATTCAGAATAGCCACATTTCAAGTGCTCAGCAGCCACATGTGTGTAGCGGGCACTGTATTGGACAGTGCGTCTGTAGAGACACTCTTATACTAGAATATTCATAACATTGTTAATAATAACATGACATAATGCAAACATAAACAGAACCCATTTAAATGTCCTTTGACAAGATAGATAAATTATAGTGAATTCCCACAGTGGAATACTGTACTTCTTTTTAAAAAATGAGTGATGGACAGATAAACACATCAGTGTGGAGGATTTCACAATATTGGACACAAAAGAAATACAAGACATGGAAGAATACATACAGCTAATAAAACTGGGCACCTGGGTGGCTCAGTTGGTGAAGCATCTGCCTTCAGCTCAGCTCATGATCTCAGGGTCCTGGGATCGAGCCCCGCATCGGCCTCTCTGCTCAATGGGAAGTCTGCTTCTCTCTCTCTCCCTCTGCCGCTACCCCCTGTTTGTTTGCTTTCTTTCCTTCTCTCTCTCTATCTGTAATAAATAAATAAAATCTTGAAAAAAATAAGACATCATGTATGGATAGTTACATAAATGGTAACATTATAAAGGAAAAAAAGAATGATAAAAAATAGTTCAGAATAGTAGCTATGTCTTGGGCATAAGGAGAGGGATGCAATCAGAGAAGGGCTCACAGGGATACAAGGATGTGGATAGTGGCCTATTTCTTAGAGATACATGTATGTACTACACATACATATATGTTCATACAGATACACATGCACTTGCACTCTTTGGCCATATTAAAATCATTAATGGCCAGTAAATATGAAGTGATACTCAGTTTCACTAATCAAAAAATTATAAATTAGTACAATACTGAAATATTTTTTGGTTTATCAAACTGGTAAAAATTTCTAAAGTTGCAGGGTGCCTGGGTGGCTCAGTCTATTGGGCGTCTGCCTTTGGCTCAGGTCATGATCCCGGGTCCTGGGATCTAGCCCTGCATCGGGCTCCCTGTTCAGTGGGGAACCTGCTTCTCCCTCTCCCCATCTCCCAGCTCATGCTCTCTCTTACTGGCTCTCTTTCTCAAATAAATAAATACAACCTTTTTAAAAAAATTTCTAAAGTTGTCAAGTCTGTGTACTTGTAAGGGATAGACTAGCAGGCAGTTCACACACTATTGATGATAATACACAGCCTCTGGAGAACAGTTTCGGAATAGGAATACAAGTTCTAAATTGGATTATCCTTTAACACAGCAACTTGACTTCTAAGAATTTATTCATAGGAGAGATTCAGTAATGAATAAAGATGTATTTACAAGGATATTCACTAAATCTTTTAAAAATAATACTGGAGGGGCACCTGGGGGACTCATTCAGTTAAGGGTCTGCCTTTGGCTCAGGTGATGATCTTGGGGTCCTGGGATTGAGCCCCATGTCAGGCTCCGTGTTCAGCAGGAGTCTGCTTCTCCCTCTCTGCCCCTCCCCCTGCTCACAAATGCACACTTTCTCTCTCCCTCAAATAGAATCTTTTTTTTTTTAAAGATTTTTTATTTATTTATTCAACAGAGATAGAGACAGCCAGCGAGAGAGGGAACACAAGCAGGGGGAGTGGGAGAGGAAGAAGCAGGCTCATAGCGAAGGAGCCTGATGTGGGGCTCGATCCCATAACGCCGGGATCACGCCCTGAGCCGAAGGCAGACGCTTAACCGCTGTGCCACCCAGGCGCCCCCCTCAAATAGAATCTTTAAAAAAAATACAAGATAATAGTGGAAAATTGAAAACATTCATTGTAGGGAATTAGTTAAATAAAGTAGTGTATTCATGAGTGTAGTTGTTAAGAAGAAGAAGTGGATGATACATGTATTGACATAGAAACATGTCTGTGACACATTGTTAAATAAAATAAGGGCAGAAGTGTTCAATATATGATCCTAATATTTTTATATAAAATTAGAAAAACACCAGAAAGAATAAAACCCCAGTGCTTATCTCTGAGGCAGTTGGATAATTACATGATATTTTAAATTTTTAAAAAAATTCCAAGTGAAATTTATTACATTTATAAGTAGGAAATCAAAGGATATCTCCCTTTGTCTTATGAGATTGGCATCATTTTGTGTAGCAGGATTCTAAGGACACTGGATATTGCTCTACACTTATTTAAGTCAAACGCTGATGCCTTTCCTTTTGAGAAATTTATAGATTAAGACAATTTTCTTTCTTTTTTAAAAAACTTATTTTTTAATTGAAGTATAGTTGACACACAATGTTACATTAGTTTCAGGTGTGCAACATAGTGATTGGACAATTGTGTATGTTATGCCATGCTCACCACAAGTGTAGTTACCACCTACAATACTGTTATAATACCATTGACTGTGTATTCCCTGTGCTGTACCTTTCATTCCTCTGATTTATTCATTCCATAACTGGAAGCCTGTACCTCCCACTGCATTTCCTCCATTTTGCCTTCCCCTCTGGTAACCATCAGCTTGTTCTCTGTATTTAAGAGTCTGGGGTTTTTTTTGTCACTTTTTTCCTTTGTTCATTTGCTTTGTTTCTTAAATTCCACATATGAGTGAAATCATATGGTATTTGTCTTCTTTGTCTGACTTATTTCACTTAGCATTATACCCTCTAGGTCCAACCATATTATCACAAATGGCAAGATCTCATTTTTTTTGTGGCTGAGTAGTATTCCGTTGTGTATATATACCACATCCATATGTTGCCTACTGTATGCTGCAGTAAACATAAGGGTGCACATATCTTTTTTGAAGTGGTGTTTTCATTTTCTTTGGGTAAATACCCAGGAGTGGAATTACTGGATCGTGTGGTGTTTGTGTTTTATTTTTTGAGGAAAGTCCATACTATTTTCCACAGCGGCTGCACCAGTCTACATTCCCACCCACAGGACATGAAGGTTCCTTTTTTTCCACATCCTCACCAACATTGGTTATTGATTATTTCTTGTCCTTTTTCAAAAAAATGTATTTATTTACATTTTGGGTGTGGGCATGAGCGTGTGAATTGGGGGAGGGGCAGAGGGAGAGAATCTTCAAGCAGACTCTCCCCTGAGCATGGAGCCCCACACAGGGCTCGATCTCACAACCCATGAGATCATGACCTGAGCAGAAACCAAGAGTTAGACACTTAACCAACTGAGCCACCCAGGTGTCCCTCTTGTCCTTTTGTTTCTAGCCATTCTGACAGGTATAAGGTCATATCTCACTGTGGTTTTGATTTTCATTTCCCTGATGGTTAGTGATGTTGAACACCTTTTCACATGTACCTGTGTGTCTCCTTTGGGAGAACATTTATTCAGGTCTTCTGCCTTTTTTTTTTTTTTAAATTGAGGTAGAGAGAGCTCTGTCTCTTCTTATTTTTATTTATTTACTTCTGAAAATTTTTTTTAGGAGTTGGGGAGAAAGAGGTGGGGGAGGGGCAGAGAGCGAGGTAGAGAGAGAATCATAAGCAGGCTCAATGCCCAGCATGGAACCCAATGCAGGGCTTGATCTCACAACCCTGAGATCATGACCTGAGCCGAAATCAAGAGTTGAGCACTCAACCAACTGAGCCACCCAGGTGCCCTTGCTTATTTTAAAACCAGATTTGTTTTGGTGTTGAGTGGTAAAAGTTCTTTATATATTTTGGATATTAATTCCTTATTGCATATTTCATTTGCAAATATTTTCTCCTGTTCAGTAGGTTGCCTTGTTGTTTTTGTTGATGGTTTCTTTCGCTGTGCAAAAGCTTTTCATTTTGGTGTAGTCCCAATATTTTGTCTTTGCTTTTGTTTCCCTGCCTAAGGAGACTTAGCTAGAAAAATGTTGCTAAGGCTGATATCAAGGACGTTACTGGCTGTGTTTTCTTCTAGAAGTTCTATGATTTTTCAGGTCTCATATTTAAGTTTTTAATCCATTTTGAGTTTATTTTTGTGTGGTGAAAGAAAGTGGTTCAGTTTTACTCTTACACGTAGCTATCCAGTTTTCCCAGCACTGTTTATTGAAGAGACTGTCTTTTCCTGTTGTATATTTTTGCCTCTTGTAGATTAATTGACCGTATAAGCGGAGGTTTATTTCTGCACTCTGTATTCTGTTCAGTGATCTGTGTTTTTGTTTTGTGCCAGTACCATACTGTTTTGATTATTATAGCTTTCTCTAATATACCTTGAAATCTGGGATTGTGATACCTCCAGCTTTGTTCTTTCTCAAGATCACTTTGGCTGTTTGGGGTCTTTTGTGGTTCTCTATAAATTTTAGGGTTATTCGTTCTAGTTGTGTGAAAAATACTGTTGGCATTTTGATAGGGATTGCCTTGAATCTGTAGTTTGCTTTGGTTAAAAGAGCACTTTAACAATATTAAATCTTCTAGTCCATGAGCATGGTATATCTTTCCATTTGTTTGTGTTGTCTTCAATTTCTTTCATCAGTGTTTTATAGTTTTCAGAGTACAGGTTTTTCACCTTAAGTTTATTCCTAGGTTATTTTATTCATTTTGGTATAGTTATAAATGGAATTGTTTTCTTAATTTCTCTTTCTGGTACTTCATTATTATTAGTGAATAGAAACACAACAGATTTCTGTAATTAATTTTGTATCCTTAAGCTTTGCTGAATTCATTTATTACTCCTAATAGTTTTTTGGTGTAAGACAGTTTTCTTTTTAAAGCAGCATTTAACATTTGGGTTGTGACTTTGATTTAAACTATCAGCCAGTAGAACTATGATTTTCATTTTGGTGGGGAAGAGGAGAGAAAAAGATGTGCATTGGGAAAAATTGTGTAACTATGTGACCCAAGCCAATTTAGGACTTTGGACCTATAATGGTACTGCTAACTTTAATCAAGCATTTATGTCTTACCCCATTTCCACAGTGTCTGAGCAAGTGTCACTCCTGAATTCTTAAGGATAATTTCAGCTTTTGAGTATGGTGTTAATAAAGTCTCTGGGAAAAAAAAAAAAAAAGATTATTGCTTTCTTTTCCAGACACTAGTAGGCCTTACAGACAAAACTAGAGGAAGAGTCCCAGCCAAATCCCTTTGATTTGACCTGCTTCAGAGGGCCTGTTAATCTAGAGAGAAAGGAATCTGCTAACTAAACAATTTAAAATGTATACTGCCTTGTTATGCATGTGTATTATAAACTTTTTAGAAAGATAATGAATTTGTGCAGTCTGCATGAGCAATTAGGTTAAATCCTCCCAGACCTCTACCTCATTGGGTCCTGTGGACTGCCTTTGAGTCCCTGTTTCTAGGCTTCAGCTCCCTTCCTTTCCCTTCCCCCTCTCTCTCAGCAGATGGTTTCAGGGACCACCAGGGCCCCTTCCAACTGTAATAGTCTATGATTCTTGCTTTTTTTTTTTTTAGCCAAGGAAGTGTATATAATCAGTCTGAGTTATGCTTTCTTGAAATTAATTTGGCAGCTGTGTATGTGAAGGGAGAACTGGGGTGCCAAAGTATAGTTAGAATCCCATTATTGCAGTTTAGGGGTAAGGAAATTATTTCTGACACAAGTAAGTAAGGGGCAAGAGGTATGAGGAGGAAAGGTTGGGATGAACAGCACTGCAGATTCAGAACAGGAATCAACAGGATTAGGAATTGATTGGAACTGGGCCATGAGGCAGAGGGAGGAAGAATGAGATGATTCTGGGATTTTGAGCTTGGGAAGCTAACAGTGTATGGCACACAAGCACTTGGTTGAAGTGCTCCTTTAGACATGAATTTCTTATGGAACTTCACTCACTGGTACAGTCTCTAGCTCCTGTGGTTCTGCATTATTTGCTATTTAAAACACTTATTTACGTGTGAGCTAATACAGATAGATGCTGCTGTTCTTTGGTCAGTCCTCCCATCCCACCCCAAAATAATAGCAATTACTAACAGAAACACACACACATATACACATGTGTGCACAAAATGTGGTTCAAAAGAAATGATATTCAAAGTCTGAAAATTTCAGGTATAAAAAATGTAAGTGAAAAGTTGAATGGGAGCATAAAATATTATTTGAATGTAAATTTGAGATTTAGGAGGTAAATTGGTTACGTTTATGATGCAGTTGTTTCTTTAAAAGAAGAATGTATTTTAGGGTTAAAAGATCTTCTTGAGTTTTGTGTCCAGGGTAGTTTAGAAGTTAAGTTTTAGTAACATCCAGAGAGTAGACTAATGAAAAGTAGCTATTGGTACATTTTGGGCCAAAATAAAGAGTATTCTCCCCATTTTTTTTTCAGATTATTATTTTTTTAAGTGCTAGTATTGAAATCAGAGTTTACTTCCCACTGGTTGGTTCAAAGAAGAATCTCATGATCGTAATGCCAGACAAATGTTTAAAATTTGGGCAAATCATATAATTAGAATAAAAGACTGTGCAGTGTCCTCTTATAATGAAAGAAGCGTTCTTAATTGAAGCAAGAGAGCTTATGGAGAGAAGACTAATTTTTGGTTGTTTGACACTCACTTAAAGAAGTCAGAGAATTAAAAAAAAAAAGAGAGAGAGAATAGAAACCAAAATGTAGTTTGGTCATATTCTCTGGATAGTTCTTTTCAGAGGCTGGGATTCTTAATCTGCAGTAGCTTTTAATGTATTAGCAAGATGTTCTCCAGATAGAGTCAGCAGTTTGCTCTATTGTTTAGTAGTTGATTCTTTGTCCAAAGCCTGTAATGAATAACAACCTCCTGTATTAGTTGTGTGTGTCAGGCTTTCTTCCTGCCGCAGAAGGGGTAGTGCATTACGTTTCAGTTTGGAGAACCAATTTCAGTGAGAAGGATAAATAACCAAATCAAGGTATAACACCATCCTAAGAGTTTTAAAAACACTTTCATAAATAAAGAGTATTTTATCTGCCTCCCCCTCCCAATTTAGGGATTCACATTCCTATTTTTCTCATATGCCTTTGTGATTTTTACTGTGTAACTGCAGAATAAGTAAAGTGAGTAAAGTTGAAATACATTTAACTAAAAAAGCATTCCAGTAGTGATTTGTTGTTTTTATTCCAGGTACACTATTGGAAATGACATGAAACTTACTGCTAGGTTTTTAGGTTATATTTAAGGAAATACAGTTTAACAAAGAAGATAGTGAAGAACTTTTTGAACCTTAAACTCAAAGGGAACTGTAGGACAGAAACAGTCTGTTTTCAGAACAGTTACTTAGTCGGGCATCTAAATAGAATAGGATATTGTTTTGGGAACCTATTATGTGAGGAAAAATTCAACTCAAGTAATTGTTAGACTTTGTGAAGCTCAGTAAGTATCAAGTAGAATTAATCAGTGAAAGAGAATCTCAGAACATTAAGTCCAAAAAATTTGCTGAAGATTATGGGATGAGAGGTTAGCATTAACTTCTTGAGTTAACTCCTTGATTCCTCTCAAGTGTAGTCCATCGTGGTGGACACCACTNTTATGGGATGAGAGGTTAGCATTAACTTCTTGAGTTAACTCCTTGATTCCTCTCAAGTGTAGTCCATCGTGGTGGACACCACTCCTTTATTTTATTTTTTTTTAAAGATTTTATTTATTTATTCGACAGAGATAGAGACAGCCAGTGAGAGAGGGAACACAAGCAGGAGGAGTGGGAGAGGAAGAAGCAGGCTCATAGCAGAGGAGCCTGATGTGGGGCTCGATCCCAGAACGCCAGGATCATGCCCTGAGCTGAAGGCAGACGCTTTAACCGCTGTGCCACCCAGGCACCCCGACACCACTCCTTTAGGAGCTGCATGTTGTTTTGAAAGGGTAAGGTTCAGAGTAATAAACCATGGTCACCTCAACGTGGGACTTCAGCTCAATTTGGAGATCCAGTAGGATTGGAAGTGCATCTAACAGTCTGCAGTCACCCTGTGTTCGGGTGTCCTTCAGGGGTGTAGTAGTACACACTTAGAGCCAGTGACAAATTTAAAAGGCCTTTAAAAGATAAGCTTTTAAAGTATAAAGAAAGTGTTTTAGCATAGACTTTAGCTTTACAGGAAGCATTCCGTATAAGAAGGGAAAAACATTTTTTTTTTTTTACCAAAAGTAAATAGTGTAGTTACTATTCTGATTATGAAAACTATATATCGAGAGAGAGAAAAGGGAGGAAGGAGGGGCAGGGGAAGAGGGAGAGAGAGAGAATCTCAAGCAGGCTCCATGCCCAGGACGGAGCCTGATGCAAGGCTTGATCGCACAACCCCAAGACCATGACGTGAGCTGAAATCAAGAGTCAGATGCCTAACTGAGCCACCCAGATGCCCCCAAACCAATGTATTTTTATGGTAAACCTTCAGCTAATTCAGCAAAGCAAAAATTGCCTAAAGGCTCAGCACTCAACTGTTAATATTTTGTTGTGTATTATTATTTTTGTAGAAATTAATGTGAGATTGTTCCAAAAGAACCAAGACTTTCCAGTTAAAAGGTCAGGGACAACGGTGTATGCATGTACTTGAAAATTGAAATAATTTTGCATCCTGACACCAAACAAATGCTGGAAAGTTAAGTTTTCATGATAATTAAGAACACAAGTGTAGTTTTTGAACAAGACAACTTTTGCAAATCCTTTTTTGTTAGGACCCCCATAGCCCACCCTTTAAAAAAAAAATTTATCCCTTGAAATTCCCAACTCAAGTGTTTAGAGAATTAACTACCAGCCTATTAAATAATTCCAGCTGTAGTAAATGTTACCCTGTTTGTATTACTAGGCTGAAGTGAACTGAATTCCTTATTGACAAAGAAAATGGTATTTAGGCTGCTTTCCCTCGGCATAATATAGGGTCTATCATGGATGGGATTGACGTCTCTGTGGTAGGCAAATAAGATTTCTTAATGTACTTACTACCAACAAGAAAGTAATATATTGACCACTTATTAAGTATCTTCCCAATGTGAATGATATGCTGAAAGCAGGATAAAGAGAAAATAGGAATCATTTTTTTAAAAGGTGTCCCCCTGCATACTGATTTCTGAGAAGGTAGCTTTTCCATCTGGGAACAAAAGATGTCTCCTCATAGCTTTGGCTGTTAGTCCTTGCGTGATGGAAGATGAATTGGGAATGTCTTTAGCACTTGGGTGTTTTAAAGATCTTAAGCGGTACATTTAGTTGATTGGTTTGCTTCATTCTTGAAAGAGTTGTATGCATTAAAGACTTCATCAAATTGCATTGTATTTTGTGTGTTTCCTGTGCAGGCGTCTGCATTCAGGTGTAGGTAGTACTGTTTTCCAGGCCTAGAAAGGGCAGGGTGCTCAGTTGCCTTTATAAAGGCAATTTCTTGGTTGACTGCGATTGAGTGCGGAATTGTAATACTGAGGGCCTAATTTATAACAGAAAATGCAGGAGTGCAAACCTGTTAAACCTCTTATACATGTATAAATAAGGTAAACAATGGCAGATTAGCATGGAATATCATTTGATGTGAATAATCTTAAAAACAAATTTCCTTGGCCTGTGCATGTTGTACCTGTTAGCACAGAGAAAACTTGTAGAAAGCGGTGCATCATCTTTGAAATACAATAAAATCAGGGAGAAAAAGCAGAGCGATGTGAGGCAGCTGCTGCTTGGATTGGCAGCCTATTTATAATCTGGGAGGCTCGTAGCTAGATTGCTGTGCTGTGTGCTGTGCTCTCACACATCAGATAGGAATGATGATTTGCGTGCATATGTGCATTTGTTCCTACTCTCAGACTTTTAATTTTTCAGAAAAGGATTTCTTTTGCTGCATAGAAATGGAGCATGCTAGCAAAAGCAGATTTTCTGAGTTCCAGACACTCAACAGTCTCTCCCCAAGACCTCTTGGGCATTTATCAGTGCTGGGGGAGAGACCTTTGGTGGGCTAGGCATTTAAAGATGTAAGGCCTTCTCAGCATTCTTCATGAGGCTGCCTCTGCTGAGTGAGTGAGTCATGTGGGACAGAATGTCGCATTTCAGTACCTTTTGGCTATCTGTGCACGTTAGACAATAACGATTGCCAAGCCAACGCATCTCAGGTTTTTTAATTACGGATTTAAATGCCCACAGGAGCTCTGCTCATATGTTAATTCCACTGTTTGACTTTAAAGGATTTCTTTTTTTTTGCATTTTCTAATTCAGATTATAAAAGTCAGTCAGCTATTCAGTATGGAGACAGTTTACCACATATATTTGTTTGAGGGGCAAGCAGGGTATAGCTAAAGCTTTTCCCTGTTTTTATTCTGAGAAGGGGGAAAGTCCTCCTCAGTACTCTTCCTCAGGTTTTATTTTAAAAGGCCAAAACGAGGTACATTAATAAAAATAACCTTGACGCTGTTTCTGCAAAGGATCGTAAGGCGTTGGGATGGCATTCTGAAGTACACGCTCTGTCAGCTTTCAGGTACCTCGTGCTATCTACATCAGAGACTGTCTCCAACTGAATTTTCTACACGGGGCAGTTTTCCCCAAGGCATACTCTACTACAAAAACACTTCCTATGCCACAGAGTTTGGGTGTTTCAGAACATTCTAATGGAATTTTAATTTTAAAACTCCGTCAAAACACAATTATAGAGATATATCTAACCCCGAAAGCACTGACAATTTAAAAGCCAAATATAAAAGAATTTTGGGTATTCTGATATTTTGGTTTATCCTTAATCCAGTTTGCTCACATAATCACGCATGATCAGAAAGCTGACTTCCTCTGATGCCCCATCAGAGAAATAGAGAAAACAGGACACGTTTAAATAAGTAACAAGGTGTCATCTGGGATTTTCTTTGGCTTAAAGGACATTATTGGGACATTGGCAAAATCTACTTTTGAATAAGGTCTGTGGATAATAGTTTTGGATCATGGTTGATTTTCTGATTTTTTTCCCCCTAACATTTTATTATGAAAAGATTTCAATAGAATGAAGTTGAAATAAGTTTATAATGAACGTCTGATGGGTCGTATACCCATTACCGATACTTGCTCCATCACACATCTGTCTTTGAATCCATCTTACTTATTTATTAGCAAAACAGTAGTAAAGACATATCATGCCTGCAGCTTACTCGAAAATGGCTCAGGGAGAAAGTGTGTGTGTGTGCGCACGCGTGTTGGGAGAGAAGAGAATAAAACAAATGTGGCAGAGTTGGTATCTGGGAAGTCTGGATGAAAGGTATATAGGAACTCTGTGGCATTCTTAGAACTTTTTTGTAAGTCAGAAATTATGTCAAAATGAAAATTTTAAAGAAAAAATGGGTTATAAGAAAAACATAATTAATCAAATCAGAACGTCCTCAGGATACCAGAGAATCGATTACTCTTTCTCAGATAAAAGGATTTTTGTAGCTCAGAACTGTAAATGGTTAGAGTTTTATTGTCGTCTTATCAGGAGGATGATATCCCTACTAACTTAACCTATTATAGAAGGTGTAGAGTTAGTGCTAAAACAGGAATAAGGGGGTATCTGTTTCAACAGCAAGAATTTGACTTTCACCTAAAAGCCACCTGTAATGTTCACCTACCTATTGGTCATGTCTGAGTGAAGGGACGCAGTGAGTTTGGACAAAGAAAAAACTCAGTGGTGATAAGCCACAAAAACTCCTCCCTTTTTCAAATCTGTGGTGTAATATTGTACTCTATTGGAGATAGAGAACGTTTTAAAAAATAAACTTTCTGTGTGTGCCTGAGAGAAAATTCTTCCCCTTCAGCATACCCAGGTCAGTGTTCTCTCTTTCAGAGAAAATGCCTTGTGTGTAGGCAGTGTATCCTTATTTCCATAAAGTGTCTACAACACCACTACATAGTTGACGAGTGGTATCTAATAGTGGCAGGATTAAAAAGCAAGAATGGAACAGCACAGCCTAATGCTCATCTTGAACAGCTTCCTGTGAGCAATTATTTATTGGAAAGGAGGGATGTTCAATAGTAAGAGATGGTGGCTTTATAGACTAGCCTGGAGGTGTAGGGAATCATGATGGTAGAGAACAGGGAAATGAAAGAATCATCGGAGCAGCAGGTTCGGACTGAGAGACATCCCCATGTCTTACGTAAATTAAAGTGGAGAGTGAAAAATAGAGGAGAATCTGAACTCAGATGTTACATCAGAGAGAAATTTAATATTAAAATAGTGAAAAGCAATGACAAACATTTTTTTAATGGAAGAAAAGTGATGTTGCTTTTTAATAAGTAGAAAGCACTTTTATGGGAGAAAGACGCCTACTAATAAGAAAAAGGACAAGGAGGAAGGAAGAAAGGGATGTGAGGAAAGAGGGAGGAAGAGAGGGAAGGGTCTGATGGCGTAGATGAATAAGTGGGAGAATTAGAAAAACCAGAGAAGATAATAATGTAATGGGAGGTAGATTTATGCTTTGATCACGGCATAAATGAGAAGGAAGAAAAAGAAAGCAATCAATGTTCCGGTTGGCCGAATATATATAAAATCATAAAGTTGGGAGATATCCTCAGACACCACCTTGTCCTTTCCTTGCTTTCACATTCAGTTGCACCTAAACCAGCATTTCCCAAACTGTGTTCCTTGGAACATTAGTGTTGTAACAGTGTTAACAGGTTTTCCATGCAAAAAGCATTCTGTAATTAGAAAATTTTAAGAAATGTTACATACTCTCTACCTCTCAGAGATTCTTAACGCACATTATCCATTGAAGATTCTGGGATTCTGTAATAAATTGGTTAACTGCATTTATCTTGATATTTGAACAAAGTCTTTTCCAAGAACACACCTTCTCATACCTCAATGGACACCACTGTTCCTAATTACACAGTTTGGGAATGCTGACCTAACCTTTGAGAGAGAGAGAGAGAGAGAGAGAGAGCGCATGCGCACCAGCAATCTTCCTTCTTCATTTCCTCACCTGTTTTTGGAAATGGATTTTGGCACGTCCCAAATGTCAGTCTAGTTTCTGACATGTTGCCTAAATCCCTTCCGCTTAGAGTAGCCTCGCACAGGACAGACTCACACGCTGTTCAGAGTGGGAGGGACATAAGTGTCAGCACCCCCTGCCAGCCCCTGGCCGGCCTGAGCTCAGGGAAGGCCAGGAAACTGGCAACGCTTAGTTACACTGGGGCCTTTCTACATCACTTTTTTCTTTCTCAGACCAAATAATACAAATTCTTTTAACTTTTCCTCTCTTTATTTTCTAATCTTTTCTCTCATTATTTTTGTTATACTCAGCTTAGTTAAACTGTAGTAGAAACTGACAACGCGGTTTTGTTGTGCAGCAGAAACATTACAGAATCATATGTGTATGATGAACTTTTACTTATTTTACGTCATTCTCTCATTTCTCTCCTTACGGCATTTGTGTCTCTTTAGAGAAGAGAGCATTGACTTCTGATTATCTCTGTTTCACTAGCACCCCCACGTGCACACGTGGGTCTTTCCTGTTCCCACTTAGCATGATGCCTGCATTTCTATTCTTGTGTTGGTTTTTTTTTTTTTTTTCTTGCCAAGGGAGTTATTCTGCCCCTCCTGAGGAATTCTTGAAATATGAGCCCGAGGAAGAGAAAGGTCTCTATCTTTTGACTGTTTTCTGTAGCACCTTCTGTGGTGCGTGGCCCAGCACAACCATTTACAGATTCAGGACACTGATGGAGGTGGTGGTGTGTGCTTGCTTATCATTAAAAATTTGGTGAAGGTATTTCAGAAATCTACTGGTTCCTTCCGTGTATTTGAAATGCTTAGTTTAGGGATAATCTTTTTCGATTATGGTTATCATGGATTTGGCACATCAGCATTCAAGACAGGTTACCTTTGAATTTGAAGTCTGTACACTTGATGCAGGTCCTAAGAGATAGCTTAAGATATAGGGAGCTACGAGTCCTGTTCATATTAGAAATTTCATAACTTTTGGAGGTAAATAGGATCAAAGAGAATATTGTTTTATATTCTAGATCATCAGATGGTGTTAGAGACACAGGGAACCGAAAAAGTGAAAGTGGGAGCCAGTTGTGTTGAGAGCCTGCTTTAAAAGGCATGGCAATAATACACATGCCCCGTGAGACTCTCGCCCACTGCATATGTACAAGGTGCTTCCTTCCTGCTGCTGCACGAAGACCAATCGAACAATGTCAGAGCCAGCTCTCCTGTTCCTTGGTGGCAGTTCTAATGAAAAATTGGTTTGCTGCAGGATATCAGCAGCCACTTAAGGGAATTCTGGTAGTGTCCCCAAACATGTCACAGGATCTTACTCCACAGATGCAATATGTGTGAATGAAATGCCATGTCTGAGAATGTCAACAGGGAACAAAAGAAGACATTAGGAAATGACTCCACTGATGCCACAAAATAGGGACCAGATCCAAGAAAAAGTAATCCTGTTGCCCATCAGAGTATTTTTGAGGGGCAGAGTTGCCCATTTACTGGTAGTAAATAGCCAGGGTAAATAAAATGGAGGTAATGGAAAATCTGCTTCCACTACAGCCTCTGCTTTTCGGAATTGGCCTAAGTTTCCATCGTTCATGTCAAGCCGTGTCTTCAATCTGATGGCCAAAAAAAGGAGTTAAAATGTTGAGAATGCTGGTCTGCCTTTGAAGGACAAGAGTCTGTGACATGAGGGCTAAGGTTATTAAGAACTCTGAAAGTCAGGTGCATGCTGGGTTTCCTGCTGCTTATGGTTACGTGGTCCTTTTCTGCCTAGGAGGTATAACTCACATTTTACTTGCTTCCATAGTTCAGTGTTGTGCTGTCCTTTCTAGAGCATAGCTGCTGTTAACTCTCAAGCAGAAATACAAAAACAAAGGAGCCAGTCAGATCCAAACAGAATGATGGGACTCAATTTCATTGCTAAGACTGGAATGTAGTCTAACTGCCTAATAAGTTAATTCAAAAGCAAAGCATTTAGGTCTTGAAAAAATTTGTTTCAAGTGGATTGAGTGCAATTTATAGCATCAGTAAGGACATGATACTTTGTAAAACCGACTCCAGAACTTATTCGGAAGTACGGCAGAGTATCTTTAACTAAATTCCTCTGATCCCAGCTGTAGGCAGACTTTGCCTGGATTGGCCGTATACAGGTGCTGTGTGAGCCTGGTTTCATCCTACTCAGTTTATAAAGGCCATCTTATTTTTTGGCATGGCATGCATATTTACCAATAAAAGTTAGCTTCTAGGCTAATCTAGATCTCAAATGAAAAAAATTAAGATCGATTTGATGTGATGCTTAATTTTGATATGAGTTTATTTGAAACTCAGAGCCCAAGCTCATAAAAAAGTGTCTTTACTGCCAAGTTCAAAAGCTGACAGTCTTTTCTCCTGTCTCCTGGAAAGCATTAAAAAGCAGATCTTTCTTTTCCTCTTCAAAGAAGATAAAGCAAAAAACCGATAACTGAGAAGTTAGCATCCACAAAAGTTGGAAAATAGAGTATGCGAGTTTCAAAGCCTCCAAATTAAAAACAAAAACAAAACACCCAAGTAGACTAAGTTTCCAGAATGGGAAGGGGTTATTTTAATTCATTCTTTTTCTTGCCTTATTTTTGACCAACTCAGTTTGTCTTTAAGTACAATTTTAGCTTCTTACATGATTTGTGTGTTCTTGCTGCTTATAGTGATGATACATTGATTTTGTCATAAAAACTCTTGCACTGGGTTGCATTGCTCTGAGATGTTATTTTAGAAATTGGTGATGTGCATCTGTGAGAGCGTGTCACGGTATGCAGTAAGCAGTGCCATTAAGCGGGTTATTGCCATCTGCTCCTACCTGCAGTCATTCTCAGTACAGCATCATTTTTTTCCCTACAAGCATCAGTTGTCTGTTTTTTTTTTCTAATATAATTTGGTGTCCGTTTCAGGATTTTGTTCATATTTGCCAGATTGTCTATTGCTAAGTCATGTGATACATACTTGTAGTTGTACGGAATCCCTTCCATAAGAAAATGAGTCAAATAGGTTAGTGAGATTTTAAAGGCATTTGAATGGACACATAAATTGACTTATGCACAGACAGCTATTTCAGGATAGCTGTTTTCTCTGAATTGATAAGAGATGAAGTCCTCAGACAATTTTTATTTTAGGAAGATTCTTCCCGCCCCCCCCATAGATTGCCCAACTGGCCCAGTACATCAGAGGCTAAATGGTAATATTATTGTTCTTTTGAAGGTGATGATGATCTTGAGCCCAAACCCTGAGGATGCCCAAACATCAGGTCATCAGGGCATTCTGGGGAAGTACATTTTGATGTTTTCATAAAAAGGGAGCTTTTGAAGCATAGGGCACATTTTTTTAAACCCCTACAGTTAGAGTAATGAATTTAACTAACTAAAGTAGCAACTTTTCCTTTTTGCACCAGTTGAGATTACAAAATTGAAAAGGAAAAGTATAATAATAACATGCAGTTCAGGCAGCTGATAGCATTGTACTTTGCTATTTGATGGTCTTTTCTATTGAACCCTGCCTTATTTTTCAGGAAGAGATCAGTTTTTCCTGTCAGTCTATAATGAACAATTTTGGGGGACAAAACCATTGGCATTTTGATTTGTGTAATCTTTGTTAATTTTATAGAAATTAGGAAAAAAATGTTATAGTGAAAAAAGATAATGATCTCTTTCCCCTCATTTGAGATTAGATTAGCCTAGAAGCTAACTTTTATTGGTAAATATGCATGCCATGCCAAAAAATAAGATGGCTTTTATAAACTGAGTAGGATTAAACCAGGCTCACACAGCACCCGTATACGGCCAATCCAGGCAAAGTCTGCCTACAGCTGGGATCAGAGGAATTTAGTTTAAGATACTCTGCCATACTTCTGAATAAGTTCTGGAGTTTTTGTTTTTTGTTTTTGTTTGTTTTTAAGAGTAAATCTAGGGTTCTTCATTGTCAGGAATCTTAGTTTACCAGATAGCTTCTTGGAGCCCCACCCCTACAGATAGACAGGTCTATCCTCTGTCCACACTCACAGGCAAGAAAAGAGCACATCCAAGGGCTGACAGCAAGAAGTGGTCTGCACTCTTGTTAGCTTTTAGCTTTTAACTTAAATTCTGAGTTTTGCTAAAATAATCTCATTTTTTCACTGTACTAGAGCTATGAGAAGATAGCAAATGTATCCTGTAAAAAGCAACAAGTATATATTTTCATGAATTGAAGTTTTAGTTTATCTTTTCTCTGCATATTTATTTAATTTTATTTTTGCTGATTTTTGTAGGCATCATGATATTTCAACCCTAAGTAACTCCTTTGGCATTTGTCTCCAACACAGCCACAGTGTCACACTTAGGACATTTAAGATTGCTACAGGGGTGCCTGGGTGGCTCAGTCGTGAGTTCAAGCCCCATGTTGGGCATGGAGCCTACTTAAAAAAAATTTCCGATCCATTGTTTATACTTTTGCAGAATACGATAAAATGAATTACTAGAGAAAAGAAACTTTAAAAATAGCATGTCTTATTAGGTTTATCTTATTAGGTTTAACAGACAAAATTACTTTGTCACATTTCTATAAAAGTTTACACATGTTTACTCTCAGTTTTTGTACTAACCTGACCACATATCGATAATAGTTTACAGGTGAGCATGGGTCATGAACTGTACTTTTGGGTAGCTCTAATCTCGTACTTATACTTCCCTAATAAGCAACCATTATGTTCTCTAAAAGCCTTTTTATTTTTAATCCAGGATCCAGTCAAGGATCACACACTGCATTTGGTTGCCTTTTCTCTTTGATATTTAACCTACAACAGTTTCTTGGCCTTTTTGGCGGCAGGAGGTGGGGGCGATGGATGGGAATATTTCATTTGTTGATATTTTTGAAGAGTCCAGGCCAGTTGCAATACTGAATGCCTTGCAGTTTTATCTGGTTGTTTCTTCATGATTAAATCCACATTAAATGTTTTTTTGGCTTAGAGTACATCGTGCCTTCATCACAGCAGGGCACATCATGTCCATTTGTCGTTAGTCATTCGTGATCATTGATCATTGGTTGGGATGGTGTCTGTTTAGTTAGTTTTTTAAGTGCTGTAGGTCTGCATTCTGGATGATAGAATCATATAATTGCTCTGTTCAGTTTAACAAACATCTGTGAGAGCTACCAACTTCCAAGCAATGGACTGCGAAAATGAGTAAGACCTAGAGTCTCTTGTTCTCAAGGCACAGACAGCATAGAGGAGACAGTTGTTTAAACTACAAATTGAAGGATAAAATAGATCATAGTACATACCATCATAGAGTTATAAGCAGGGTATTCTGCAGAAACAAAGGAGAGATTAATTCTGAGTAGAGGATTAGGGAAGGCATATGTAAAAAATGGTGTTTTTTCTGGGTCTTCAAGAATGGGTGAGGTTTAGACAGGTAGGAGAGGTGCTGGGTGGAAGGGAGGGGACAATTTAAGCAAAGGTGCAGAGACAAGTAAAAGCATTTCAGGTTCCAGAAATAGTGAATAATTTGGAGTAAAGGAAAGGATATAGTGGGAGATGAAATACAGTTGTTAAGAGGCCTTTAATGCCTCACCTAGGAGTTTAGGCTTTATTCCATAGTTACTAGGGAGAAGACGTGGGAAATTTTAAGCAGAGAAATGACATGGTGCGATCCCTTTTTTGAGAAAGACAGTTCCGTCAGCAAAGGGTTCTATCTGCTCTTAGATGGGAAAGATACCAGTTAGGAAGATGTTATAAATTGTCCTAGTAAGAGGCCTGAATTACAGTAGTGGGACAGAAGTACAAAATTGTGCAGGAACTAATTAGATGTAAAGCGTGAGGGGGAGGATGGAGTGAACATGCCTAGGATTCCCAGCTTGAGCTATTAGGGGGTTATTAAGATGGGAAACTGCAAGAGGGGGAAAACAATGATGAGTTTCATCTTGAGCAGGCCGAATTTGAGGTGTCAGTGAGACATTAAGATAGAAATGTCTGTCATAGGATTAGAAGGGGGTTGCAAGAGAGGCCAGAGCTAGAGACAGATTCATTGACCTAAACTATGTCCCAGGCACTGCACTAGGTACTTTATATAGTGTTAACCTCATTTAATTGTCACGGCAGCCCTGTGAAGTACATGCTGTTATTCCCATTTAAGAGGTGAGTAAACTGAGACTGAAGTTAATTAACTTGCTGAAGCCAGCTAGTCATACAGGCCAGAATTCTTTCCAAGGCATGTGGTCTTCCATTGTTCCGTGGAGATAATTACAGCATTGAGATTGACTGTAGTTACCCAGTGAGTAAGTATAGAGCGGGAAAGAAAGGGGCCTGGGCTAGAAACTTGAAAAGCATCTGAGTATAAGAAGATCTAAACTTAAAGGAGCTTTCAGTGCCATGGGAAAGAGAATCAAGACAATAATGACAGATGAGCAGAGGGTTCCAGGAAGAGCATGACCAGTGGTGCAGCTGCACAAAGAGGTCAAGAAAGACAGAGATAGTGTTTGAGGGAAATTGACAGATGATCACGTAAGAGTGAGTAGAAGGCGGGGGTAAAGACAGCATGAACTCAGGCTCCGGTGGTAATGAGGAGCTCAGGAGTAGGGATTGTCAGGGTCAAAAGGAAGAGGAGGTCTAGGGCAAGGAAGAACATAATGGAAGTGGTTTACCCTGGGTCCCAAGATGCATAGAAGGTACTGAAGCTATGATTGGCTGATAGCCTGGAAGTCTATACAAAGTGAAGGGCCTAGAGTGTGCATGTTGCTTCTAATTTTTGTGCATAAAGTTTAAAAGTTAATATTACACTAGGGGCGCCTGGGTGGCTCAGTCAGTGAAGCATTTGACTCTTGATTTCAGCTCAGGTCGTGATCTCAGGGTCCTGAGATCGAGCTCCTCCTCAGGCTCTGTACAGGGCATGGAGTTGGTTTGGGATTATCTCTCTCCCTCTCCCTCTCCCTCTGCCCTTCCCCCTGCTCGTGTGCACATGCATGCACACTCTCTGTCAAATACATAAATAAATGATAAAATATTTTTTAAAATTAGTGCTATACTAAAGAAGCTTTTGGCCTTTTGTTTTGATGGGTTGCATATACAGCTTTAAAATTAAAAGAAGGCAAGAATTAATAGTAATGCCTTTATTTTTAAAGTCAATCAGTAAATAAAAACTGCTCTAAAACTCCCCTCTGCCAAACTCATGGACATCTACATTTTTTGCTTTGGGGAAATTGTTAGCTAAAGACATTGCCTGAAATAACATCTCTATTCTGCAGAAGTCAGAGAAGAAAAAGGATCTCAGCCAAAACTCTTTCATGAATTTAGAAATGAAAAGCAATGTTTAGTACCAAGTGAGAGATGTCATGAAATACTAGACTTCAAGAGCCAGAAGATATCTTAGAAATCTCCAGTCTTCTTTTTTCAACAATTGGTTCATTGAATGCTTCTTGAACACCCTATCACTAGCTAGGCTGAAAAGTGAAGTTATCAGTTGAGACAGTTCATTCTTGTCCTCAAGGAGCTCTAAGTCCAGTGGGAAGTTCAAAACGCCCGGTAACTCCATTAAGAAATTTAGCGAAGTTGCTTAAATATTTGTTAAATGAATGAAAAAAAATCCATATTTCAGTTGATATCCTCAGGCCACATGGTTTTCAGATTAAGTGATTATATAATCTAATACAGCTATCACATGCTTTCCTAATAAAATTAATATTTAAAAAACAACAAAAAAATTTTGTGACGAAGGGGAAAGAGAACCATAATTCAGTGGGTGCCCATTTTTTTAAGGTGCTGTACTGATTGCACACTTCATTTTCACCCTTCAAGAAAGAGAAGGAGAATGAACAGCAGACTGAGAGAGAGACAGAGTTTTTTATACAGAAGAGACTCATGCTTATTTATAGTCGGAGGGGAAGGAGCCAGTGAAGAGAGAGATACTGGGCACTATCTGGTTACTTTCATTGCTCCAGTGCACCCAGCAAGTCAGCCTTTCAAATCAACTAATCATTATTACCCCCCATCCCCTGGGTTAGGGTGGGAAGCTAGTTAGGGGAGGGGGACAGGAAACTTCCAAAATAAAAGGTAAAGAGAGGTACAAGCATAAATTTATTTTGACTTCTTGTTCTCTAATTCTGTGGACCACGGCTTTGCACACTGGCTTAGGAGATCTGCTATTTGTTTCTTCCGGAGCCAAGAGTATTTTTATTTTTGTTTTACGATTATTGCTGACTTGCAGTATTATAAATTACCAAAAGATGAGACCCAAAAAAACATACTCCAAGGTCAAATATAATTTAATTTTGAGTTATCCACACCACTATTCCCAGCACTGTTGTAAAGCAGAAAGGAATGTAGGCATTAGAGTCAGAAAACAAAGATTTGAGTCCTGTTTCTGTCACGTAGCAGTGTAATTTTGGACAAATCATTAAATCTCTTTGAGCTTCACTTTAGTCTTCTTTAAAATAAGTAGCTTCCCAGGATTTTTGTGAGGTACAGATAACATGCACGTAAAAGAAAAGGCTTTGTAAACTGTAATGTCAGTTATATTGACAGGATGCTGACATTTTTTAAATAGTTGTGTATCTGGGACTGGTACTATACCTGTTTCCAGATGACTTAATCATTGAATTATTAAGTCTCCATTATTAATTTTCCTTACACATACTCCAGAGTCTGCTTTGTGGATATGGGCATAGATCTGGAGAAAGCATTAGTTTTTGTCTTAAAAGATTATTTTTATTCCTGCAACTAACTCTCAAACCAGGTGTATTTTTTGCCATCTTAGAAAGTGATCTATTTTTAAGTGACTAAACGAATGTTCCTCAGACATCTCTAGATTTTTTGATTCTGGACTAGAAGTAGGAATGGTTTCTTGTTAGAAGCTGACCAAATTGGGATATTTATTTAATGAAAATGCTGAAGTCTGAAATGACTCATTGTAAAGTTAAACTTCTTTCCCTAGATTATAGTGACTGATGGTCCATCTCTACTTTCAGAGAAACCCTGAGTACCGAATTGTATCCGCCCAGAAAAATGCAAGGTGGTGGAAGAGTTAACACTAGATGAAATGCCCTTATCCTCCGGGTTCACACGTTCTGGGTCAAAAGACAAATGCATGCATTTAAAACACTTAATAAGGAGAATCCTTACTGTATGTTGGTTAAAAGCATGGGCTCTGGAACCGGACTGCCCGGAGTTAGAATCCTGCTTTTTCTGGCTCTGCCACTTAACTGCCTTTGGAACCTTGGGAAGTTACTTAACTTTTCTGTGCTTCAGTTTTTCCATCTGTAAAATAAGATACCAACAGTACCTATCTTACAGGAATCGCTTTGCAGATTAAATTATATAATACATAGTTAAGGTGCTTAGAACTGTGCCTGCTAGTAAGCACTCTGTAACTGTTTTCAGCTACTATTACTGTTATATGCTTATATGTTTAATTGTATGATTCAGACATTTGGTGAAATAGGCTTCCACAGATCATTCAAGGCAGATAGAGTGAAGGAAAGTTTTACAGAGGAGGTGGGACTAACCAGAACCCTCAAGGGTGGTTGGACAAACAGAGGCAGAGGAGTGAAAGAAAGGGTACTTCAGGCCCAGGAACCATCATCAACAAAAGCTTCAAAATGGAAGCCAATTTGTTTAAGTCCACTAAGCTGCAAAGAGACGGATTTTGTCAAAGGATCTAATTAAGATGGAGGGAGAATATGGGTCAGATCAGTGGTGGGATGAGAGTGGATAAGGTAGATAAGATTATTAGGCTGAAAATAGCATTTTTCAGTTTACGTTCACATTTATTCACTTAAATTTCACTCTTGTTCAGAATATTTATGTAAGAGAAATAGACACTATGTTATTATTGTTATTATTCATATTTTTATTTTACAAATAGATATACTGGAACTCAGAGAGACATAACTTGTCCAGCAGCACAAGGTTTTCATACTCTAAACCCAGCCCCATTTCATCATATCTTACTATTTCTTTTCCTTGACTAGATACACAAGTAGATTTGACAGTCAACCTAGCTGGTCAAGGGAGGCTCTTTCCCCATCTTCTCCCGTTGAATCCTGGAGTATCTTCTAGGCCATTGACATTTTTCTAGCGAGGCAAATCCGGGTCAAGATGGAATATATCATCCATTTCCTGACTCCATCAGGAGAGGAAGAGAGGAGTTTAGATTAAATTTAGCTGATCTTTTCAGAAAGCAGGCCATGTAAGGTTCATAGTGGCCCAGGTATGCTTTACAGTATGGAACTCCCCTCTGTACTTTCTTTGATAAGGACACACATGCATACACAGACACACACATACAAAGGAGAATTTCTGTGTCCTCGAAGATCCCACAAATGTTGCTAAATTTGATTGAATAATCATCTAAGCATTATTATATATTATTAGTCTAGTATTGACATGGAAGAGTGTAAGGGAGAAATGTGTAAACAAATGCACAGTGCAGGGGGAGATGCCAAAATCTTAAAAAGTTAACATTTCCACTTAGAAGATGGAATAGTTTTGCAGGTTACTTTCCTGAACTTCACTGTACGTGAACTCCTACCTACTAGTGAGTAGAAAACAGTGAACACATTTTACCTGAAGTTCCTGTATGCTCTTACCCAGAGCGTGGTAGTCCCAAGAAGTGCAAAGAAGTAGAAGCAGGTACGCGTCGGGCAGGTAAATGCCACAGTAACACTGATCACTGTGCCAGCGCCTGTACCTTACGAGAGACCGACGTTCCACAGAGGCGCAAAGTGGAGAAGCCCATTATCCTGAGATCTGCAAACGATCAAAATAAATCGCTTTTGTGGAAATTGAAGAAAGGTTATTTCCACTGTTAGGTTATGGGAAGGGTCCACATCTTTTTTTCTTATCAATTTTTGGTTTAAATTATGTAACTAAATCAAAATTATAATGGATTCAATATTCATGGTAGCAGTTTATTTTTAATGTGAAGAAAGTTAACAGTAAAACTATGATGAAAGGTAGCTGTAAGTATCTTCTGCAAGGTGCCACCAATTCCTCGCTTCAGAGTTCTGCCAGGGGTCCTTGAAAGGCCAGGTCCCTTCTTCATCTCTTAGAACCTCATCATCACGTGATGTGTTTCTAGGCACATGGTAAGTACACAGTGAGCTAGTGTTGATAGATGAGACACTCACATCACAGTCATAAGAAAAATCACTTTTTTGATTAGTCACTCCAGACTTAAGTGTTTTTGTAACAGAATCATTTGTAGAACAACATTGCAAGATAGCTTTAAAGATTAAAACTTTAGGGGCGCCTGGGTGGCTCAGTCGTTAGGCGTCTGCCTTCGGCTCGGGACGTGATCCCGGCGTTCTGGGATCGAGCCCCACATCGGGCTCCACCACTGGGAGCCTGCTTCTTCCTCTCCCACTCCCCCTGCTTGTGTTCCCTCTCTCACTGGCTGTCTCTCTCTGTCAAATAAATAAATAAATAAATCTTAAAAAAAAAAAAGATTAAAACTTTAAGTAGATAACTTTAAACCTATTAAATAAATAATAGGTATTATTGGTTTTTTTAATTTTTATTGACTGGGTTGTTTTGAATTTGACTTTGCATTTTTCTGAGATCCTTGAAAATATAAATTATTAGTACACATTGATTAATATTTTGTGCCTTTGAAGAATAGAAATATTATTCCCTTCTAAGTGAGGATTGATCATCTTAAAATATTTTTGTGCCGTTTTTATTGTAGACAGGTTTACCACATTCTTATAATAGGCATTCAAGATAGTACACTTTATTAGTACAAGTGTATATATATATTTTTAAACGAGGTATTTGACCAATTGAATAGATTGTAGCAACCTGGAGTAAACTAGATTCAGTTGAAATCTCACTGATCCCACTAGATGGCGTTAATTCATTAAGTGATAACTCCATCCTCTAACTGAGGCAGACAGCCTCCTCTGTGGCTGAACTGATTGTATCTTTAGAGGTTGAGTGTAGTGATGCGTTCTTAGACTCCTTGCTATTTATGTAGAGTGATTTGTGGAGGTTATTTGGAAATATGAGGAAGATCAGAAGGCTGAGAGCAGATTTATTCAAACTAAAAAACTGTAATCTACAGTATCTTGTTAGATGCTTGTTAATTCTAGCTTTGACTTAGCCTTTGCCCTAATTGTATGTCCTGCTGAAAGATTCTGAACTTACTGTTTTCTCATAGTTTATTACCCTGTTATCATACTTCTTGTTCGGCTTCTGGAAACATTGGAAAACAATTGAAAATGGGAAGCAGTTACTTCTTAAAGCTCATAGTTTATAACAGATTTAATTTTTAAATCATTTGGTTCTTATTTATAGGAATTGGATCAACAGTGATCCATTGTAGGTTATTCTGGTTCTTTAGGCATAAATGCAAAATAAAATGAACATCCCAATTCTTTAATTCTTTCTTGTCTGAACTTGAAGTATTTATTATCTATAAAGACCGTTTTATGCTATGTATTAGTCCATTTTCAAAGTTTAAAAATTGTGCTCTACCACAGTCATTCGTAGGCTCTAAATTATTAAGCTATTTTATTTATGCTTTATTTCTTTCTCTTCATAAGAGTTCTGAAGTGAAATTTTTTAAAGAAATGGTGAATATATTTTACATGCAAAAAAGTCATTCCACATTTCATTAGAAGTGATTTTTTTTCTTTATGATCAGATTCATACAGCTAGAGTAAAATTGTTTCAAAATTGATGGGATGATCTGTCTTGAACTGTAGAGGCTTAATTGTGCTACAAATATTACTATTTTATTCATTGCCCATGGGGAGTAAGTGGTTGGTGCTGATGGTTCCCTTAATGTTTATTTAACTATTCCAGTGTGAGGCAGTTCGTATTCCTTGGTTAAGAAGATTGCCGATAGTTTCATTCACTGGTTGTAATGAAAGCTGAGAACAATCAAGGTCTTTTGCCAATACAGTCAAAATGACCTCTTTTATAAGTCAGAACAGGAAGGTCTAAATATTTGGTGCCCATTAATCAAATTAATATCTCAAATGAGGATTTTGCTTTTGCTTAGGATCTGAGAAAGCTTTAACCAAAAAACAGTAACAGCTTAAGGTTATCTTAGGAATGTAGTATAAACAAGGCATAAGTATTTTGTGACTTATGAAAATAAGCTCATTTCTTTCTAATCATACCTTATGCACATATTTGTACTTACGCATGTCACGCAGGCATGTATTAAAATTTAACTGCATAATCTCACTTTCCATATTCAGAGAAGCTTCTGAGGACAGAGAAATCGTATTGTAAAGGGGCAAAGTAAACATTGTTGCAAAGCACTTGAGCTCATCTGCTTTCCTGTGTTTCTTTTTTGGAAGTAGACATAGGAAAGAAGAAGAATTTTTGTGTATGCAGGTGTATGAGAATAGTGAAAGAGAGGGAGAGGTCGTCTTTTCAGGAGACATTAACTTTGTTTTACAAACAGATCTCTGGGTGATAAGTCCCTTAGTCTTGAGACAGTTTAATGGAACACTCTCCAGTCCTGGCAGCATATAGCACTCACCCACAGTAGAACTTAAGTACTGTAACAAAATAAATACTTCTGTGCCCTGCAAACCAATGTGAAGGAAAAATGAGTTTCTGTTGGATAAGAGGTCAAATGAGCACAATTCTTTAAAACTGCTATGTTGAAAAAAAAAAAAGATATAGGATATTCTATTATAGCCACGGATCAAATATTTTAGTTTATGAAATGTCATCACTTAACATGTTTTAAGTAGCTTTTAATATAATCTTAGAACAAAGGTTTCCTTCTCCTCTGCCCCTCATCCCCAATGTCTCATCTTTCTTTTTTTCTTTTTATTGAGGTACAGTTGACATCTAGCATTAAATTGATTTCTTATTTCTTGCCTATTAAAAGTGAAATCCTTTTCCTTTAGTCAAAAATAGAAATTTTTTGCTGTGTCCGAGGCATCTCAGATTGAATCAGTCTCTGGTACAGTGGCACCGTCCACAAAGTCAGACCATTTCCGAGAACGCTGGCTGTTGTTAAGATCTCTTTTGCGTTAGGGTATTTCATTTCTATGAAGATAAAATCTGATGAAATGTCTTACCATATAAATAATTGGGTGATTTTAAGAATTTTAGGAAAATAAATTTTTAAAAATTTAAGTGAAACAGGTTGAGAAAAAGGGAGGGGAAAACTTTAATCGTTGGTATGTCTTTTTAATTTTCTACTTTGTGACTCCATTAAAAAAAGAAACCAACTCTGTAATTTTGAAGCAGAGATTCTGAAATTACCACTTTTCTAAAAATACCACTTACAGCTGAAACTTAATATATCTAAGCATTTTAGTTCTGGGGATGATACATATTTTCATAAAGATGTATTTCCAAATGGAAATAGCACTGAGGCTTCTGAAATAGGGAACCTTTCCAAAACAGGCTTGTGGTTGCCTGGGTGAGGAATATTAGGTTGCAACACTCAAAAAGGAAACCCTGGCATAGGAAGTAATTGATGAAGGGCAAATATCCAGAGTCTAATGAAGCTTTTACAGGGGCTTGTGTGGGCCTGCATGCAAGCCCTCGCCAGTACCTCTCAAATTAAATATCGTGAGCTCCACAGTGTGCTGAGCCATGCTTATCCTTCCATCTTTGCTTCTGTTCTACATAATATATCATTCTTATTTTTAATCTTCTGTAAGTACTAGTCATCATCCTAGGGAGAATTGCAGCCTTTTCTCACTCTGCCCTTCGTGAACATGCCATTACAGTAAAGGGCAGCAGGGCAGCTTTATGGTGTTTGGAAAATCAAGTTCATCAGCATCTTTAGACCATCCGTTTATTATTTGCTGTCATTATTAGGACTAGGAATACTGAATATTTTATAACTCTAATTTTGTGAAAGATTTTCTCTCTTTTCTTGGAGCGCGGTCGGGTAGAGAGGTGTATTATCCTCATTTTGTAACAGAGGAAACTAACCCTGAAGAGAGGCTGAGTGAAGACTAGAGTCACATGGATGGGGTGAAAGGAAACCAGCATCGTGGTTGGTAAAGTTTTTTGCCTTTGGTGCAAGCTTTTTCCTCGTATAGCAGTAGAGGTACAGTGCGTTCCAGGCTATTCTTGTTTAAAGGGAACTCTTCATATACAGATTTTCTTTTCAAAACAAGAAACATCTGAGTTATAAAAACGTTCGACCCAGGGAATTATTCTGGCCCTGCTTTTACAAACGTCTCCTATCTCGGAATCTCTCAAAATAATTTTTAAATGATTTTATGCCACTTGGGCAAAGAAGAAAAAGTCACAGAAACAGACGTACCTGATTGTGCAAATCCAAAAGAGTTGAAACTCCTAGTATTGAAGCTTTAGTAAAATTTCCGCAGCAGATACATATTTATTAAACTAATTCGCTTTAATTAATTTGACCTGTGTTTTAAGTCAAAAGGTACCATCGATCTACCTAATGTTGAGAATGTGAAGGTTTTTTTTTGTTTGGGGGACCTCCATTATTACAAGTATGAACTCTGGCTTTTGGAAAGAAGGGACCTGAACCAGGATGTGAACTAGGAACTCTATGGAGGGCGTTCGGGTAGGGCTCTAAACTCCCTGAAATACGTGCAAAACGTGTGTATATGTTCATGCACATATGACATTTTGGGGGGCAGGTTTCATAGTTCTTCATTATGATCTTAAAAGGGTGAGTGATACCCCTCTACGCCAGTGGTAAGATCGATGATCTAAATCCATTCTTTTATAAGGTTTGAATAATAAAACATTTTATTTTTCCCCTCAAATGAAGAGGACCATATGTGAAATACCTTTCTTCAAAATAGTGCTTTAAAAGCCAGGAGTGTTTGCTGGGGATTGTTCTCAAATAGGTCATAATTTATAAATGGTAAGAGATACGGTAGATTACTCTTGCATCCTGTTGGAAAGTTAATAAATTTCATAAGTTGTAGTAAGTACGAGTTACAAATTAGTTCCTTTCTGAAACATTAGCCATTTCACAATTATTTTGAGGACTAAGTACTCTACTTATAAAAGCTGAACATAGAAACAAATCTTGAGGATGGAGCAAAGGAAAAAGTCGCTCAAAGGAGCTCAACTCACCATTAAAACCCAGCCAGTGTGCCAGATTGTAATGATTTAAATCACTAATGAAATTCATGTTATTCGAGAGGGATTTTTTTTAACATTAAGTGAGGTAGTAATTTTCCAGTAGTCAAATTTAATGAAAACATTTACTCATGTAAATTGGAGCTTTATTTTTGTATATTAGTTTTACTGTTTTATTTGTTTTTACTAAAAATAGTCACTCTTTTCTTTATATTTGCTCATGAAATCTTTCAGAACCACTTCTAGAAATGGCATCGTTTTGCCATAAGTATTTTGTTTTCTCCCCCATCTAGTTTTTATGAAGTAGTGCTAACTCTGCCTTAATTTGATTTGGCATCCCTGCAATTGAACATTTGTAAGTATCGTGTATTATGGCCCATCTGGGTTGTCATAGAAACCAAAGACCTCCATCCTCTTCCCTCTAGTTAAAAATGGAATGCAAACAGGGCTTCAAAGTGACGTTTTTCTAGTACGAGTGACAGCCCTGTGAAGTGCAGAACAGAAAGGTTTCTTATTGGTTTTATTCTCCCATGGCCTATCGTACCAGTTAACTCTGATGCGCAGCTTTTCTCTTGAAAATCTGGCAAGATACTAATGGAATTTTTAAAATGTAAGCATGGGCGGGGGGGAAGAATGCAGTTAATCCTCTTCCTGCTCATTTCTTACACAAAAATGCAGTGTTGGCTAGCAATGTTTTTGTTTTCTTCTCTGTGTTATTAGCTGGCCTGTTGAAGCTGTGGGACACGTGGCGGAAGCATGGATTAGTCACCACAACTGTGGCTTTCATTATTAGTCTCGTTATTTATTTCTCAGGTCAGGTGAATGTGGTTTTCTCTCATTAGAACCTACTGACCCATTGGTTAAGTACGTGGCAGTAATTTATTAGAATAGAAATTTGTTGAAATGGCAAATCTAAGGGCCTGTCATTGGACCTGCTTCTAAATATCGTAGAGCCCAGAATCCTTGCCTTTGATGGGTTTTCAACTTCTACGTTCCCTTCAGCTTCTCTAGCAGAGCGGTACATGACTTCTGTGATGTTTCTGTTCCTAAACAGCTGTGTTAATAAGTTCTGGTGTGCGATTTCAGTTGTGTGAGCAAAATACCTGGGTTTGATGGGTAAAGACATGTCGAACTGTTGGTGTGGCATTACTCAGAGNACATGACTTCTGTGATGTTTCTGTTCCTAAACAGCTGTGTTAATAAGTTCTGGTGTGCGATTTCAGTTGTGTTAGCAAAATACCTGGGTTTGATGGGTAAAGACATGTCGAACTGTTGGTGTGGCATTACTCAGAGTTTAGAGTGTCAAGTTCTAATTTTAACATAGGTTTTGAATTTAGAAAATGACACAAATAGGGATCTTTGTAAAACATAAATAATGACAAACTGACATACAAGCTTGTATCCTAGTAGGAGTGTTTCAGAAGGGTTGGATTAAAATAACTAGAGAGTTGCACTGAATAAGTTTTTGGTCACTTTTAAGTCTACTAGTTTCCAAAAGGAAAACATTAAAATCCTTAGCATCCACAATTTGACTGTTAGCTTAGTTTCTGGTAATTGCGTACTTCCTTTAGTCCCACATCTCAACTAATGGTCATTTGTAGCAGTGAATTCAGAAGTGTTATGAGTATTCTTGGGGTGCCTGGGTGGCTTAGTTGAGGGTCCAACTCTTGATTTCCGCTTGGGTCATGGTCTTGGGATTGTGGGATCGAGTCCCACGTCAGGCTCGGCGCTCAGTCTGCTTGTCCCTCACCCTCTGCTCCTCCCCCTGCTCTCTCCTTCTCTCTCTCCCTCTCTATCTCTAAAATAAATAAAATCTTTTAAATAAAGGAATTGCTGTGAGTATTCTCATATATTGATGAGAGAGACCCAGCAACTCCTAGTAGAGTATAAGTTAAGGTCGAGTTTCACTGCTGTCCTATCTAAAGGTAAGAGAACGCAGTTTCCAAGTAACACTCTATTCCTTGGCATATAGTGTAGAAGTGAATAATTTGTTTTCGTAGCAAAGTGTGGGAAATGAGGTAGCAGTTTCTTCTCACCAAACATGTTGCTTTCTTCTTTAAAGTCTGCTGTCTTTGCTCATGATTTGATGGGGCCGTTTGTTTTTTGGTTTTGGTTTTGGTTTTTTGCAAGTATCAAGCAGTTGAGAGGGTTAATGTGCTAACCTCAACTTTACAGTCAATTTAAAAATTAGAATCTTCCCTTGATCGCTATTTTCATTTATCAGTATCTGTTTTGTTTTTTTTTTTTTTAAAAAGGACTAGGGATATTGCTGGTTGTTGAGTAAATGTCATATTGCCACCAGCCTTGCAGAAGGTTGTGACTTTGCCTTAGCACGGAGGAACAGGACAAGCATTTCTATTCACCACGACTATGACTCATCCTCAGGAGAAAAGTTAAGATGTTTGTGTACAGTGGAGACAGTAGGGCCTTGAACGAAATGCAATGTGATGAACTTCTCACCCACTAGAAGACAGAAATTCTCATGCAGGTATCAGTCTCTCTCTCATCCCTCTGCTTTAGTTGCTAATAAGCAATGTAATAGTGCTTTCTTCCGACCTGTGTTTTTAGGTATATTTCTGCACAGTTCTTCCTCCTCTAAACACCAATCTAGAAGCTCTTCGGCTCCTTTTAAATTATATATTTTTCGAGTCCTCTACAGATAGATTTTAAAATTTCCTTTCTAAAAATAGACATGCATTTTTCAAGTACATGTGTTAGAAACAAGATAGGTTAATTCTACATTCAGTTCTCAAAGAACAGTCTTCTTAAATGTAAAGAATAAAGCCCAGTGGAAGTATATATGTCTTTCATTGGGCACATATTTGTTTCTCTTAATATTAAGGGACCTGTAATCAATCACTAGCATCTAAATTTCCCGTACTCCATTTCCCCAAAGTAATAATTTTTAATTATTATTAATATCCTATTTTTGTTTTTCTCCCCCCAAAATTTCCTTGGATTTAGCATTGCTCAAAATGTATACTCTCCCAGGTTTGATCTTGTCCTCTATGTGTGGCTTCCCTTTCTCTATTGCTCGCTCTGTTTACATATTTTCTAAAAATCTTCTGATGATTTTGCTTATTAATACGCCATAAGAAATGTTACAGTTCTTTTGCATATGCATCTTCTGTTTCCTGAAGTAGCTATATAAACCTCTTAAAGAATTTAACTTTTTAATGTTATAACCACAACAACTAATGCAATACTATATACTCTGTAGGTATGTTCAATAAATATTGTCTTCAAACCTTGTACTGCTCTCCATCCTATTCATGGTCCTAACATCCTTTCAAATCGAAGATGAGAGAGTGATTAGCAAAGTACATGGAAAACAACAAGCAAATTTCGGAGGATGTTCCAAGAACCTTTTCTAATGCTGCTTTAAATTTGTGTGCTAATCACACAGATGGAAACCCATCTATGAATAAGTTGCCAGTCTTTAAAACAAGGAAGGCCAGAACGGTTTGTATTTACAGTTCATGCCCTTGTCCTCTGGGATTCAGTAATCTCTTTAGCCTCTCCCCACGTAGTGCATGTATATTCCTGAGTAGTACGCTGATTGCTGCTGATGGTACTAAAATGTTTTGATAGGAGCAGAAATAATGCTGCCACCTTCCTCATGAGCCCAGCGTTCAGAGATGACCTGTTTGCACGTGGGCCTGTGGTGTATCATTTTTTTGTACAAGAGCAGTAGAATAAGGTCTGACTCCAGTTGATTGAAGTGGTAGTTTTAGATTCCGATGAGAGGACCTATTGCTGGTGAGGGAGGTTGAGATTGCAGAATGAGTTTGCAGCGTGAGGCAGATCCGCCCAGCAGCAGGTCGATTTGCACCCTGAGACAAGCAGCGCATAAACAGATGGCCCAACAATGAGTCAGAGCGACAGATCCCGAGCAGGTAGATTGGCTTTTGCCTGATTCTTAACGTGGTTATAGAGAGTGGAATTTTAATTTGTCTGCCACTCTTAAAACTGAAAAACAAGTACTTAGTGAATGAAATTCTATTCACTGGGAAATGAAAAATATGCGTGATCAGGCAGAGGAGAAATCCGATTGTTACCCGGATCTGGACATTGAGAAACCAGCGTTTTCAGGAGCTGCTTCCTTAGGCATGGGTTGGTTTTATATTTTGGCATGTAGTCATTCAACATCATTATGCTGAATGCTTCAGCGTGTAACGTGCAGCAAGAAAATATTAAAATTTTATCATTGCTATTGGGTTTTAAAGAATTATGGACTATTTAGTTGGAAGCCCAGATCTGATATTTGGGTTAAGAAAAGCCTTTTTACAAAGGATACTGTGGTGGAAAGTATGATAAAAACACACAGTAATGTAAGTTTGTAATGGTATTAAGCAAGAGAAAAATATTAATGGAAAAAATCCTTTAGTTTCGTACATAAGGCATAGAAAAAAGGAAGAGTATAGTAGAATTTCCAGATCTAATCATCCATCTTCAGAATGTAAATGTAAACAATCATTTCTCTGCCCAACACTTTCAGAAGTCTACTAAGCATCTCATCAATTTTCAAAAACAAGTTTTTTCTGTAGTTTTATGGCTCTAGAACAGTGTTTTAAATGTAACATTTGAGGGGCGCCTGGGTGGCACAGCGGTTAAGCGTCTGCCTTCGGCTCAGGGCGTGATCCCGACGCTATGGGATCGAGCCCCACGTCAGGCTCCTCCACTGTGAGCCTGCTTCTTCCTCTCCCACTCCCCCTGCTTGTGTTCCCTCTCTCACTGGCTGTCTCTATCTCTGTCAAATAAATAAATAAAAATCTTTAAAAAAAAATAAATAAATAAATGTAACATTTGATGAAATACTGTAGCACTTGAGTTCCTACGCTTTAATTCTGATTGTCAGGTTACACTGGTTATAAACCAACATCTTCAGTATATACGTTTGCCAAAGAAAGTGAGGTAGTAGTGAGTAGCATTGTCAGGATACCTGTTGACCTTCCCTTGGTCACTGTGGTTAGGAGATGTACCCAGAAACACAAACTAACATGATGGAAGCCTTATTCTGAGATGTGTGAGGACTGGAAATGCCACTAGTTAAGGCAGAGGTATAAATATAGCTACCTTTTGTTTCCCGAATAACTGGGATCCTATTCAAGATTAATTGTGCCAGCACCTACTTCCTAAATTGGCTTTCGTGTTATCTGCTCAAGCATGTAACACCTAGCCTTTGCTCAGGGTAGAAGCAGCACTAATCTACCTTTGTGCATATCGAAAGTAGTGTTCTGGGCGCTGCATTAAAAACTCCAGGAGAATGCACTATTAATGGAATAGGTCTCTTTCTTTCTCAAAAAGGGAAATCATTTATGTGGCCCCTGTCAAGAAGGATAGAGATAGACTTGGTGCTCGTTCTTAACTATTTTTTTTTAATGAGTTACTGAGAGATAGGTAAGGAGAAATACTTCAGCACGTGAATTACCTTCACAACATGCAGCTTGTAGACACCAGTGTGGTCTAATTGTAATATAGATCGCCCTGTAAGCTTTAGTATTCTGAGTACAGTTCTTATAGGATACCACATTATCACAGATTAGAAAAATAATAATAAATTTGGGGTTATAGTATTATAAAGATTATCAGAAGATTTTCAGATCACTTCTGGTTTAAAGAATTTCCCATCATCTGTTTGCTTGTTGCAAGCTTTACGTTTTCGGTTTGTTTTTGTCTACACATGTATAATTGAGCTGAGTGTGTGTGCCAGGAAGGGGCTGTGGGGCTGCGTTGAGCTTCTGCTTAAGTCTGCAGTATTAAAGTGTTCCTTTTGTTGCATGTGCTGGTCTTGCAGACTCTGTAGAGCCTTATCAAATGCAGCCAGTTGGTGCTGCTGGTCTGAAAGCACAGGGGAGCTCTCATGTGGAAGGTTAATGGAGTGTAATTATAAAGAAAAATGAACTGCTCAACCACTCTATCTCACTCTACCTGCACCAAGAGTGACAAGTGCTCTGATCTTTTATAAACCCTGGAGCGGAGGTTTAACTGTCTAAAATTATGACAGTATAACTGTCACACAAACAAACACCCTGTGAAGTATAGGTATGCACCCCTGCATCGGAATGATTCCTTCCTGTTACAGGGTGTCTCAGTTGGAGAAGGAGCACCTTCAACCACCAAGAAAAGCTGCATGTTAAACATTGTACTTCTGTGTCACTTCTTCTTTTCCAGTCAATTTCTTCCATTTTCTTTTCCTAAATATCTTTATCCCCTCTGATTAGTGGCAAGGCTGACAGCCTGCACACGAGTAGGTCCGTTCCACTGTATCCATCAGACGACAGATATCCTGCTTTCTTCAAGAAGGTCCATCCTACCTGCCCTCACAGCCATCCTTGAATCAACTGGGTTCTTTTAAAGGGGATGGAAACAGTCACCTCTCCCCATTCTCAGCACCTAGACAGAGTAGGCTGTAGGAAGCTCAAGGACCACCCAGCAGGTCTTTCTTCCGGGAGCTACCTGTAGTGTAAAAATGACACACATTTCTGCAGGCTCAAGATGGAGTTCGATCCTTATGTCCTTCGGTTGAAAATATCACAGGAAATATTTAGTAAGGAAAATTGCAGCTGGGAGAGACAAGGACAGAGAAGGTCCAAGGAGACATTCAAAGGGTGTGATGACTAGACAAATCTGTGTTACTAGTGTGTCACATTGCTAGTGAATGTTGCAAAGTCGTCCTGCTGCTGGAACGGCTGAAGGGTAAGCAGAGCTGGATTAATTTAGTGCTTTTGCCAGCTCAGCATAGAGTTGAAATAAGGTGTTGCAGAACCATGCAACAACAAGGAAACCCCCGACACCTTGTTCTTACCAAGTCTGAAACACGGCCACTCTTGGCGAGGCCGTGCTGCCTACTGAGATAAGTAAATGCAGCATCACATCCATTAGGCCTGTGGAGACTAAGCAGAAGTGATGGCTGTGTCACTTGCACAGCAGTCTTATTGACTGAGCCCTGGTCTTGCATGATGGGTGGGGGAGGGGCAGCCAGGATTCCGCCTAGCAGCTCTGGAATTGGGGAGGCTGATTTTAAAACCTCTTCGTGTGGTTTATAATGTTATTTCCCCAGCCCCTTTGCATATGGGTTTTGATCATCTGTGCTCTATTTTAAAAGCAGAATAGCTGTATGGTTTTTATGGCAGTAGGATAAATCTGTTACTAAGTAAAAATTTTAAATCCAGCTTTGTATTAGTGGCTGATATGTAAAGTTTGCCGTGATATACTCCTTTAAAAACCCACTGGAATCCAACATTTTACCAGTTTAAATGTTGCCAGCATCCATTCCATTTACTAAATTGAAGTCATTGTTCCAGAATTGAAGTTTTGGCTTGAGGTAGAAGGTTAGCAATAGAATCTTAACATTGTCCATCACACTCCATAGATGAAGACGTGTATCATTCTTGTTGGTTTGTCTTCAGTGTGTATCCCTGCTCTGCTGCCGCAGAGAATGTCTTTGATGACAGAAATACAGTCTCTGGCATTTTGGAGCAAGTCATTCGGCACTGCCCCGTCCCGTTAAGAGCATTCCCAGCCCTTCCAAGTGCTCAGAGCAGTTTATAGGAAACGTGCCTCAGTGTGGGCATAGGCAGTGTGATTTGCTCCAGACTGATCTCTTGAGCTGTCCATGCCTCACCTCTGGCTGTCACATTTCCAGCCCTGACTGCATCCTCTGGCTTCTCTCCTGCTTGGCCCCTTCAGTTTGTTGCACAGCTTACTTCCTTGGCTTTCAACAGCCTGTCATTGTTTCCTGGCAGTTTACTGTATCTAGAGACTGATGTCCAGCAAAGGACATCTCTCCCCCTTGGCTCATCTCCCCACACCAGTATATTCTACATTCAGTCAGTCCACTTGGATATCACCCAACCTCCTGTCAGCCCCAGAAGTGTTGGCTCAGACAAATGAGCTCCAGCTCTTTGTTCAGTGAACAGAGCTTCATTCAGACTAGCTTCCAGAGGATAAAAATTCTGTATTCTAGTGCCTATTTTACTGTTAGGTAACTGTGTAACTTCTGGTTGGCCATTGGTCACCACATGCCTCAGTTTCCCTGTCTGAATCAATGACACCTGCTCTAATCCACCCTACGCGGTTGTGAAAATCTTATTTGCTAAGAGAGTATGAAAATTAACAAGTGTAAAGTGCTACGTACATGTATGAATGATTACTTACGCTGAAAATACCACACCATTAGGAAAATTGTGGAAAGCGGTACCATCATTTTTCATTTAGGGTTCACTCAGAAAGTAGAATTCTTGAAAATTTATTAAATAATCCATATGTTCATAACATGAATTCCTTTTTTCTTTTTTCTTTTTTTAAAGATTTTATTTATTTATTTGACAGAGATAGAGACAGCCAGCGAGAGAGGGAACACAAGCAGGGGGAGTGGGAGAGGAAGAAGCAGGCTCATAGCAGAGGAGCCTGATGTGGGGCTTGATCCCATAACGCTGGGATCACGCCCTGAGCCGAAGGCAGACGCTTAACCGCTGTGCCACCCAGGCGCCCCGAATTCCTTTTTTCTTAATCATGTACATTAAACTATTTTGAAAAGTCTCAGTATTCAAAAACAAGAACCAGTTAAATGGCAGGAGATGTTTCTAGTGTTCTGTTTGGATTCCAAGTCTGATGATCACATTTTGCTTACTGTAATTCCCTGGACAGCTTCAGCAAGGCAGTTTTCATTTTTCTGACCTCTACAATCCGGCTGTTTAAGCAGCTGCTTTCTCCAGCCCTAGAGACAGCCACAGTTCAGTGGTAGATAAACTGATTCCAGTTCATTCTTAGGTCGGTGCGACATGGAGGGGGTTAAATTATCTGTGAGGTGCTTTAAGCTATTTTGAGAAGGTCAGCACATTTCTGGGACACATTATTACTAATTTTTTCATTCTTCTGTATTTTGTATGTAGTTGTTCGTCGCTCTCCTGTCTTCAGATATTTTATCTTAACCATATTTTTCTCAGCGCCCATTGATTACTTGCTTTGTATGTCTGTACCTTTTCCCACGGAAGTCACATCCCAGCCCTTTTACTGTGGTAAATTTTAATTAACCAGAAGTCCATTTTAATTTTCTGGTTACCTGAAATCCTTTTTGACTTACCTCCTATTGTCGAAAATTTTTCTAAGTAATGGCTGATTCCTCTCCTAGTAACTACAGTTCACTGGATGTAATTATTGTCTAGGGATTGAAGACTGGTCGCTCCGGGGCTTAATCTAACTGGCAGAGATATTTTGTTTGCCTCGCAGTGTTAAAAGCAGTTCTCACATTAGTGCCTTCAGACAGGGCCCTCCCTCTCGAGTTGACCTTCGTCCCTATCACTCCTTATTATCTCGTAGCTGGCCTGCTTCATTCGTGTACATTACCTGCCTGTGAGTTTTCAATCCCAGAATGAAACATTTTTAATGATTTAGCTTCTTTGTAGTGTGTCAAGATCATCATTCTGAGCATTAGGTTACTGTGTTCAGCACTTATAAGAAGTATAGATCAAGAGATTTGTACTGTTGCCATTCAGAGATTCTTAGAATTTTAAGCAGAAGAGAATGTTGGAGACTGAGAGAAGCTGAGCCCAAAAATAGGTAAATCACTTACCCAAGGTCACAAATGTGACTTAGTGACAAATACGAGACCGGGACCCAGATGTTTTTTGACTCTTTGTATTATTTTTGCTGTATAATGTTGCCTCCCTACTTATTTTTCCTAAAAGTGGGGGATGTATATAAGATGTATATGTATATGATTTTTTATGAGGTGCTTTTGTGGCTTGTTATATTATGTGGTATATAGATGTGAGGGCTCTCAGTCCTCACCAGCAAGTAGAACAATTGGGGTGGGGGGTGGGGGTGGATATGGAAATAGATAGGAGGAACTAGAAGTGGAATTAGATAGGAGGAACTAGAAGTGTTAATTAAGCGTGACTCCACCCCTGGCTGGAGACTTGCCCTAGAGCCTCCATGTGTCCTGCCTGGCAGGTGAGAGCCGTCTGATGGGGTTGCTGTTTCTGTTGTGGCCATTGTAGAACTCACCAGTGCCACGTTAGACTGCATGTAAAAGTCAGGGAACTGCCGTGATCCATCCAGACAATGGAAAATCATTCAGTGCTTAAAAGAGTGAGCTATCAAGCCATGAAAAGACAAGGAGAAACTTTAGATGCATGTTACTAAGTGAAAGAAACCAATCTGAAAAGGCTCCCTGCTACATGATTTCAACTATATGGCATTCTGGAAAAGTCAAAATTATGGAGACAGTAAAATGGTCAGTAGTTGCGAGGAGTTGGTGGGAGGGAGGGTTGGATAGAGCACAGAGGGGTTTTAGGGCAATGAAAGTGTTCCATATACTATAATGGTGGACATATGTCATTATACATTGGTCAAAACTCATAGAATGTACAACATGGGGAGTGAATCTTAGGGTAGACTGTGGATTTTGGGTGATAATGAGGTGTCAGTATAGTTTATCAGTTTAACAAATGTACTCTTATGGGGATATTGATAGGGAGGGAGGGGGTGCAGAGGGCATATGGGGATTATCCGTACTCTCCACTCAACTTTACTATGAATTTAAAGCTGCTCTAAAAAAGTCTAACTTTAAAAATAAAGGGACTGATCTTATGTTCAGTACAGTGTCCTCTCTTCTGACCCAGCACCTCAGTAATTTTGTTGGATGTGGAAACTGGAGAACAGTAGAGGTAGAAAGCGTGAGCTCCACCTTTAGTACTAAGAAGTGTGCTGAAAGAAGATAAAAACAGCAAATCATTTTTACTGCAGCCATGCCATCTTTTCTAAACCTTGGAGAGTGTGGGTGTGTGTGTGTAAACTAAATATTCATAGAGATTTGTGGATTGGATTAATGGTTTTCATGGCCTGTGAAAAATGTTTCTCTTCACATTTAAGATTTAATAAAAAACTTAAATTTTTAACCAAATGCTTTTTATTCTTTAGGAGATTATTCATGTTTTTCTTCTATATTGCTGAATCTCCAGCTCTCTTTAATAAAATTTCTAGTACTGACGAGGTAAAACAGGAAAGCAAACCCTCTCTGAAATTCTGAAAGATGAGTTCAAGTTTCTTCTGTCTCTGATGCAGAAAACTCAGACCAAACACAGAGTAGTTCAAATCATCCTTTGTCACGTGTCTTGGAAGATCCAGTCCCTTGAAGTTAACCATCTCTCATCTTGGCAGCCTCCATAGGTGATGGAATTGCTTCCTCTGTGTTGTTTTATGTGGGGTCTTGTCAGAAAGCAAATTTGTAACACTGTTCATTTTTCTCTTTAAGTGATTGTAACAAATATTTGGTGATAAATTAAACTACTAAAATAGGGAATACTTTGTGAAATTAAGAGACACTCATTTGGTAGCTTTGGAATCTTTTTTAAATCTATGTGTCTATGCTATTAGGGCAGATGATAACAATTATGTTTTTAAACATCAAGAGTGTTGTTCAGGATGTACTTTCGTTAAGATACTTCCCAATTCAAAATGTCTGTAGTGATTTGTAAGACTTACTTTTTTTCATATCAAGGAAAATACTACATTTCATCATAGAATATTTTCTGCTTGATGTATCGTGCCTGACATAGTATATTGTTCTAATACTGTTGTCTGTCTTTTTCTCTCTTTTAAGATAAAACTGCAGAATTAAGGATTGTTAAAAGATGCTCGCCTTTAGACATGATTGATTCATGTCCTAGTACATGTATTCTGCATAGAATTTGGTTATCTATTTACCTCTTCCAGCATCATAGTCTGTCTTGTGTTTTTGTGAAAAGAGGGCTTCCTACATTCTCTCTCATTGTACCCAGGGCTTGGGAGTAGGCAAAACCATCTTTTATCTGAGCAGTATCCCACAAAATGATAGAGGTTTTTGGTTTTGTTCCCCCTTTCCCTCCTCCTGTTTTAGGATCATTACTGTGCTTAAACTGTATTTTCGTATCCAACTTGTCAGGGACAGCTACTGCACAGCAACCTCCAGTCATAGTTCTTTTGTGAGGAAAACCAATCACAGCAGCTTCAGGACAGAGCAGAGAGAGCATTTCTACAGCGTCCGGGACAACTCTGACATTAACAAGGCAATGCTGCCTTTTAAGTTGTGGAATAGAGCCATGGAATGAAGAATGACAGGCTCATGGTGTGTGCAGGTCTGTAACAGATAGTTACAGAGGGGCATGCATTTTGATGAACTGGAGCTTAATTTACAAACTAATAGCCTCCATGTCATATCTCATTGTGGTACAAACACAAAGATTCGAGGACTTTTTTATATTAGCAAGCGGCTAAATTGTGCAGATTATAAATGGTTCTTATGTTTTTTTCTGCGTTTCTCATTACTATATCTAGGGTGTTTGCTGGGTCAGGTTACATTTAAATTGGACATCTATTTTATGCATTCAGAATATGGCCCTGAATCAGTAGAGAGGTATAAGAAATCTGGGCCATACCTAGATTTCTGTACAGGGAAATATTCTCTAACATGTTTGATTTTTGAGATGAAAAGGCAACAGGTAGCATTTTCTTTCTTAATCCCGTACTTTTTTGGTGATTCCCATTAAAAAAACTAACACAAAAATATTTGACTAGATGTTAAAAATCAAGTGATTGAGGGGCGCCTGGGTGGCACAGCGGTTAAGCGTCTGCCTTCGGCTCAGGGCGTGATCCCGGCATTATGGGATCGAGCCCCACATCAGGCTACTCCGCTATGGGCCTGCTTCTTCCTCTCCCACTCCCCCCTGCTTGTGTTCCCTCTCTCGCTGGCTGTCTCTATCTCTGTCAAATAAATAAAATCTTTGAAAAAAAAAATCAAGTGATTGAAATATAATTGACATTGGAAGTAAAAGTCACATTTAAGTAGCTGTTGCTCTCAGTTAAAAATTCCTACTAGACAAATGTATTATTCATAGTTATCATCCCTGATTTTCACATTGCCCTCAACAGTTTTCTAAAGCACTCCCCACCGTTAATGCAGTTGATCCTCAATATTTTTCTGAAATAAGCGGGACAGTATAGCTTAGTGCTTCAAAGAAACATCGAGAACTTAGTTGTAAGCCAAATGGGTTCTGATTTTGCCTTCTTTTGTCTTTTATTGTCGAGAAACATCTTACAGCCACCACCCCAGCATGTGGTGCTCTTTTTTTAGTCTGTTTCTGTGTTTATACTATTTTCCCCTTATGTCCAGGTATGTTACATCATGGAGGACCGTAGTGCTCCAGGGGACACATGTCTCCCAAGTGCAACAGCTCTACTCTTCCTTGTTGGATGCAAATAAAGGCAGTTCCCACGTTCTTAAAAGGGTCCTAAGGTTTAGTTAGAGTCTGACTATGGCACTCTTAGCAGTCTTTCATAGTCATGCATAAGGAGGGGTGGAGTTTATCTGTTACAGCATGAATGAACTAAGTAAGAAAAATGTAAACTGCATTTCAATCGGGCTATCAAATAAAGGGTCTAAACCCCTATGGACATGGAATATAAATGCCCTTGATGTGAATAAAAGGCCTAATTTCCTGTGGAGATAGGATGTGAAACTTCTTGATTTAGCTATCATTGTATGTGTGTGTGCGTGTGTGTGTTTTGAAGGAAGAGTAAACCCCAACAAATATTTTTTTAATTAAAAAAGTAAGCCAAAGTCTAATCAGTACCATGACATGTGTATTTTCCACCATCTGTTAAGCATCCATGTGGAGAATTTTGAACTTTATTAAAAAAAAAAAACAACAACGCGCTGGTAATTCCAACTGCTGCTGTCCTTGATTCATTTATATTGTACTGTACAAATTCCATGACACTTTGCAGAGCTCTAAAATAAGCATCAGTGTTCCCACCTCTCCTAGACCAAGCAAATCCTCTTTAGTAGACAGCATCAGCAGTTCTGTGTCTAAGATGAGGTGGTTGTAGACACTGCTTCTGTCAAACCGGTGGTATGTTTAAAGGGTATATCCCTTTTTTCAAGGTTTTGTAGGTTAGAATCTATTTGTCTAATTTTAACCCTGAAACTGAGTATAGGAGAGTTTGGGGAGAACTTTCCTAGTGCCTTACAAAACAAATAAAATGCAGTTATTTTTAGCTAAGTATATTTTAATATCTGCTGCTGCCAGTATTCCTCCTCCCTTCTTCTTTGTCAAAATTCTGTCCTGTGTGTCTCCTCTAGAACATTCTCTCTAATAACTTCAGTGCACGTTCTTTCCTTGAATTTTACTTACTACATTAGAAAGGGGCTGATTGTGAATTTATTGCCTTTTCTTTGTGTTCTTGTTCATAAAATGGTAGCATTTTCACTCTATATTCTGTTTCCTTTTAATAACGCATACCTTTTACCCAGGATTTAATTTTGTCACTAATTTTATGTCAGTAACGCATACCCAGTTCTTTAGAGGATAACTGTGTAATAGCATCTTGAAGACTGTTATCATATCTCCTTCCTTTGTCTTCAGTGTTGATGAATATTGGTATTACTTACAAATGGAGTGGTTGAACTTCGGTCAGATAGTAGAAAGTTTTTTTTTCCATCTCTGAGTCAATTTTGTCTTCAGCAAATGTAGATTTCTCCGTGTTAGTTTTTCTGCACACCAAAATTTAGCATCGCTTGTTTCATTTGAGCAATTGGTGAGTCTGAAGACCTGGAAAATTTTTTCATTGCATTTTAGGTAGGAAGATAGGTAAGATTCGTTCTTGACTTTCTGGATTTGTGAAAAGTTACAACAAGTCTCTTTCTGTCTCTGGTATGAAGGGTGCAGGTTCTATTTTCAGATTGTATGATTGATTCATGGAGGGGACAAGGGATGAATTTTTAAGGCAGTACCTTGTAAGAAGATGTCTGAGCGGATGTTGCCCTATCATAATTGATATAAAACAGATAATGCAGAATGGAACACAAACACATTGAGTGACTGAGTGAATCACTGACATGCAATTGTGGAAGGCAGGCCCTGGTACCTGGAGCTCCTTTTGAGAGAAGCTTTTTGAAATCTGTGTGAGAAGGGGCTCCTGAGTGGCTCAGTTGGTTAAGCGACTGCCTTCGGTTCAGGTCATGATCCTGGAGTCACAAGATTGAGTCCAGCATCCGGCTCCCTGCTCAACAGGGAGTCTGCTTCTCCCTGTGGCCCTTCCTCCCTCATGCGCGCTCTCTCTCTCAAATAAACAAAGTCTTTAAAAAAAATTTAGAAATAAAATAAAGTCTGAGAATTTGATGGAAATAAAGTAGTGGGTTGATTGCGGGCAGGGGGTGGGGAGGTCCTGCCATGTCTCCGTCTCCCTTCTGCATTGACCAGAGCAGTGGAACTGGGAATGATCGACTTAACGTAGCTGAAAAACAAACCCGATTTTCGGTTGAGTCGTACCTATAAACTTCTGTCTTTTTCTTTGGGATCTGTCTTACTGTCGTGTGAACATGTTGATAGTATCGCTGAATGTCACAATATTGATCACCGTGACTACCTGTCTCAGAAACTGTGACTTGAAGTGTTATAGGCTCTGTGAACTCTTCTGCCTGAACAAGCCCTGATAAAACCTAGTGATGTGAATGTCAGGGGAATCCAAGGCTTGGAATTACATGCTGGGTTTATGGAGCAGTTCTTGACAGATGGATTGATTGGAGGGGGCGGTACTAGCCATTCCGGACACCAGGCCCGATGGCCTATTGTTACAGAAAATATATTAAGGAAAGAAGGTGAACGTTATGTTTTTTTCTCCCTCCCTTCTGACTTCATTCTCTACAGCTTTTCCTTTTTCATCTCCTTCTCTCCCTGCCCCTTTTTCTTTTTAACTTTCATTAACTTATTAGTCAGTGACAAATGGCCAGTTTGTGACACTTAGCCTTTTCTCAAAGCTTCAGGTTAATGTTCCAAGATAATTAGCTACATTTCAAGGTCTTCTTTATATGTGAATAACACTGAAAATACCAAATTGTTTACTCTGTATAACCTTTATTAATGATTAGCAGAATTCATGATTTCTTTATTTAAAACACATAATAGTAGGCTCACTTCCTGTGAAAGTGAGAGGATACTTAAGAACTTTGCTTGATACCACATAGCTAAAATTTATGAAATTCGATAGCTGTATTCTCTTCCTGCTGCCCATAACTGGTACTCTTCCAGATCAGGGTCCTGCTGGCATTAAAGTGACCGGTGTGTTTGCTGGAGATGCAGGACTAAGCTCTAGAACAAGACTGGGTGGTGGAACTTAAGCAAGCCAACTAAAGCGCACGGCAACTCCTTTATCAGCCTGCCCTTAAAAGAGTGTACAGGGCTTCTTTACGCCTATGGCGTGCCTCCACTGCAGAGCTCACCTAACTTCAGATTGTTGGTTTTCAAAACGCAGTGATAGATATTTAAGTGACCGAAGGCATCAGTGCTTCCCTCAGACCTTGATTTTTCATGCACAGCTACAAGCTTGGCATTCTTCTGTTGGGAACACAGCAAGGAGGGCAGGGGCAGTGCATTTCTTTTTTGTTTGTTTGTTTTAAAGATTTTATTTATTTACTCGACAGAGATAGAGACAGCCAGCAAGAGAGGGAACACAAGCAGGGGGAGTGGGAGAGGAAGAAGCAGGCTCATAGCAGAAGAGCCTGATGTGGGGCTTGATTCCACAACGCCCGGATCACGCCCTGAGCCGAAGGCAGACGCTTAACTGCTGTGCCACCCAGGCGCCCCAGGGGCAGTGCATTTCTGAGTGGCCCTGGGAACCATACCAGAGTCTTCTTTCAAAGAAAATTTTACCCAGCTTATATGATCTGACCCATGTTGCATCTGCACGGCTTTCTTCTCTTCCCCTTTTTTTCTTCCCCGAAGACTAATGTGAGTTTGCAAGTATTTTGATCCTCATGCCTCCCCACAGGTTCCACAGGCTTTGTTTCAGGCCCTGGGGGAGGAACAGTTGTGAATGCAGTGTGACTCACTGACTCCCACTTTGCTGATGCTGGTTCTGATTGGTCGTCACCTTGTTCTAGCCATATGGCTGCGGAGTACTCTAGCCGGCATCCCTTCCTCGTTCTTTCCCCTATGGTTCCCTTCTGTTATACACCATGCTGGGAGTGGGTTCCGGGCTTTGTCTCTTGCTTCTACTTTACCCTAGTTAGGCAGTAAGTAGGAGAGCATGGTGTATTTCCCAGGGATGGCTGTAGAGGAAAAATACCTTTTCCTTTTGTGCCTGGTAGAGTAATTATTTCGTTTCCTGTGCTGTTTTTGTTCAAAGTTTATTTTTTGGCAGGTGTCACATTTGTGTTCTATTATTTCCTCATGGTTTCTCTCCTCCCCCTGATTTGAGCTGGGTTTTTTGGTAGAGGTTCTTGGAGTCCCTTTCTTGGGCCACTGATGCTACACTTCAGCTAGTTTGTTACTATGTTTGTTTAGTGCTGGTTTTGTATTCGGGAGGGGGACTGAGAGCGACTCTAAATAATGATTTAATTGTTAAATGTCTAAATGTTCTGAAAGTCACTAAGCAATAAAATCTACCTGCATCAGCTCAATTACTCTATCCTTTTATACTTGAGAAATAGGATTTTGAAGACTTGAAAGTTAATTTTTTATAAGAATTTTATATTTCTAGGGGCGCCTGGGTGGCTCAGTTGTTGGGCGTCTGCCTTCGGCTCAGGGCGTGATCCCACCGTTCTGGGATCGAGCCCCACATCAGGCTCCTCTGCTGGGAGCCTGCTTCTCCCTCTCCCACTCCCCCTGCTTGTGTTCCGTCTTTCGCTGGCTCTCTCTCTCTCTGTCAAGTAAATAAATAAAATCTTAAAAAAAGAAAAAGAATTTGATATTTCTACTAATTTGCATTTTTATTATTCTACAGATGGTTTCTGCAAAGACTTTGGACTCTGCATCCTTTTTTCTTTTCTTTGTAAAATTTAACTGCTCAAAGAGGCAGCGCTAAGCAGAGTATAAAGTTTAGCAGACAACCCCCCCACCACCATGGCCTTTCTAGGATATTTTCATTGCCTAAAAAGAATCAGTAAAAAATATAAAAAATTCTCTCAACGATATATTTCATATTGACTTTTAAAGTTTTTAAAAATCCATTTTATAAATATTTCAGTGTTCAAATATGTTAAGCAACTAACCTTACAAATTTGGATTCTTTAGAGGATATGTGCGATGAAGTTGGTCAGAATCATAAGGGGGCATTTTGAAATCAGCCTGGCCGTATGGTTTCACTTAACCCTTTATTTAAAGATCTTAATTTACTTCCTTTTCTTCAGTCATGATCTCTATTAGAAAATGGCAGTCTACTTTTATCAGAAATAACGAACCTCAGCTCATGAACTCACTTGAAAATATATGAGTGCAGCTGCTTACACTTGCTTCCAGCCATTAGGTCAAGAGAGGCAACCCAAGTCTGGCCCCAAATTGTTTTATATGACATGTTCCCTGAGTCATTTGCTGGTCTCTGGTCCCCATCACTTTACACATCATGTGAAGAGACATTTACTTAGCTGCATAGTTCTAACCCTGAGTATAATTGTGGACAAAATAGGTCCTTGCCCTCGTGGAGCTTACGGTTCTGTTGAAATACATTATAGTAACGAAAGTATCCAAATACGCATTTTTTTTGGATTTGAATTAAGATCTAGAAAATTCAAGAAACTTTTGTTTTTAAATTTTTTATCTCGTGTAACTGAATCCCTCCTCTGCTTAAACAAATGTAACATTTCCACAGATCCTATCCCAGCAAAGAGGTCCTGCTCATGAGTTACACATTTGAGTAATTTAGAATGAGTATTGTTTGTATGGCATATTTCTGAGATCAAGGTTTCTCTGTTTAAAAGTCTGTTTAATGTTTGAAACTGTTACATGATGTTTGTGTGAATAACAAAAATTAGTATGGCTGGGGTCTGTTTTATCAGACACAAAAAATAAAACGACCAACAGTGTGCATAGTTGTGAGTACTTTACATCTAGCAGCTTGTTGGGTACTCATAAGAACTCTAAGGATATTGTTAATCAGCTCATTTTACAGAACAGGAAGTTGAGACACAGATAGGTTAAGTAACTTGATGAACATCAGAGAGCTGGTAAGTAGCAAATCTGGGTCTTCAGAGTCATGTCTTCATGGCTACGCTATGTTGCCCTCCCAGCCCAGCACGCCAAGCTAACAATAGTCAAGAAATCTGAGCTCTGCTGCGTGCTCTCCATTGTCTTTTCTTCGCCCTGTGTGGCTCAGTTTCCCTTGATGTATAAAATGTTTCTTACGCTGTTGGTTTCTCCTCATGTGTCACATCTGTAAATTTTAGACGTAACATGTTTTAGATGAAGCTGGTTACGGAAACATGTCAGAGGTGTATGGTTGCTGCACGTTTCACAGAGCTAGTAGAACAATATGCTGATAGCTGTACTTTCTTTTTGTCTTCATGGGGTAGAAAAGAGTAGTTGAACAGCTACGGAAGAACCTGATAGTAAAGCAAGAACAACCAGACAAGTTCCAAATACAGCCATTGCCACAATCTGAAAACAAACTACAAACAGCACAGCAGCAACCACTCCAGCAGCTACAACAGCAGCAGCAGTACCACCACCACCACGCCCAGTCGGCTGCACCCTCTCCCAACCTGACCGCTTCACAGGTAAAAGTGTGGAGGGAGCCCTGCAGCCCCCCTGCTGTAGGCTGATCTGTTATCCGTCGTGGAGGGGAGCTGGGGCCTGTTTCAAAGATTCAAAGACCATTCTAAGTTCAGCTAGCACTAGACAGAAGTTATTCCGGTTACTTTTTAATACTATGCAGTGGGGTAAAAATCCCTTGAAATTCATTGGCAGAAGGAAATGATATTACTAAGGAGCAAAAGTTAAATGATTTCCCCACCTGTCCAAAGAAGAGGGGAAAGGTCGTCAGTGACAAAGAAAAATCACTTCTCTGTGTCAGAACAGAACTAAGGTCTTATTTTGAATTTCTGGAAGTATTTCTTTGCACTTGTTCTAAAAGCCTGTGTGACTCTGCCTCCTCTGGAATTGTTTTGCTGGAACTCTTAGCGGTTAGGTGTGGAGATATTCCAGGAGCAGTACTCTTGGAACCAGGTAGAAAGGCATTCAGAAGAAGGTTGATATGTTTCCATTATTCAGAGAAACAAAATATTCGTTTCTAAGTCCATATTCATGAGCATATGAGTTTGTTCTAATATATTGAAGGAAATCTGAAATGGAAGCTACAAGTCCAAACTAGAACTAAGAACTGGTGGCTTAGTAACATTCTAACTTGGGATAGCTGTGCAGATGTTTTTGCTGAAAGGGGCATTTAAACTAGCATATAAGGACAGTAAGGCAGCATACACAAAAAGGACATATTTGGGTATAATGCTCAGTTAAGAAAACTATTCAATGCAAATGGTTTTGACATTTTTAATGGTTAAAAATATTTCCTATTTCAATAATATTTCATATTATTTTATATGAAAATTATATGAAAGTCCAATTTCAACATCCATAAATGAAGTGTTATTGGAACACACACACACACACACACACACACACACACACACACACACAAAAGAAAACTATTAAGACTTGATCTCCACACACCTACCTGTCATGTGGGCATACCTTTTAAAATGGGATGGTTGAGTAGTGGTTCCTGATTCTATGGGATCATGACCCCTGTGAGAATTTGGTGAAAGCTGTAGATCCTCTCCCCAGAATAATACACATTCACACCTAATAATACTCATTTTTGTACATGATTTCAAGGACGTTGGTTCCTTCTGAAACTTAAGCACGGGCATCCTTTACATGTCAATACCAGGTCTTCACTGTATACATAGAGAAAAAGATTATAGTTTACTTAGTTATTCACTGTTTATGGACATTGAGCTGGTTCATATATAACATTTTTCAAGTGAAGAATACATTACTTGTAAAAAATACTAAAGATTACTAAAGATAGTTGACATTTAGTCGAGGTTACTGTATACTGCTACTTTCTTGAGCGCTTTACATATGTAACATACACAGTCCTTACGCCAACCCTAATAAGGAAGGTATTATTATTATTATTATTATCATTGTTATTATTATGTTTTTTAGAAAAGAAAACTAAGGCACAGAGAGATTAAGTAATTATCTAAAGTCATATAGGTAGTATGTGTGGTAGAGCCGAGATTTGAATCCACGTGTTCTGGTGAAAAAGTCTCTCCATTCACTGCTCTTCTGTACCGCCGTACAATACCAAGAAAAGAAGTGCCAACATTATATAAAACGCCAAAGTAGGAAAAAGAGTAATTCCTGTTGTAAATCCGATAGCTAGAGCATAAATTTTACCATAATCTCCACTCCAAGGCTATTTGAAAATTAAGCATTCAAACTGACTTTTAAAACCCCCTGACCAGGACTCGTATTTCTTCGGGAGGATTGCCTATCAGATTACTTCTGTTGTAGTTGATTAGTTTATTCTCTTTGCAAAGTACAGTTTGATCAGAAAATGTTTATGGGGAAGGAGTGCGGTAGAATCCATTGTTCCCTGGTATGTAGGAGTTTTCTCTCTTAACCCATGGAAACTTTCTGTTCAAGTAACATTCTGTGTCCCACAAATCGGAGGAAATACTATATAATACTTATAACAGCTCTTCCCTTCCCTAGTAATCTGAGTTCTGTGCTGCTTTGGGATGGTGAACGACATTAAGGGGCGAAGGGCTATCCCCAAAACAGTCTTGTGTGGCATCTCTCCACGTGGGGCCCACCTGATTTATTTAATTGATTTAGCTAAGCTTGTTTTATACTATTTTGTTTTATTAAATGCAGATGTATAATTTTAAAAGCCAAAAGACCCTGTAAGTTTTTGGTTTCTGTCTTTACGATAAACTGTCAATCAGTATTTATTGGGTGTTCTTGGTGTGCTAGATTCTGATATTCAAAGAGGTAGTGATGGTCCCTGCCTAGAATCTGGTATATTATCACCATTTTCATTCATTCTGTAAATATTTATTGGGTCTTTATTATATGCAAACACTGAGCTAGGCAATGAAGATGGTAGATTCACAAATAAGACAGAATTTTAAAAATTTAGAGAAGAGAAAATATAAACTGTCAACAAAGAAGAACAAAATGAAAGGACCAGTGAAGAGCTGTAAAAAGACCAGAGGACAGAGTTATTTTAACTAGAGAGATCAGAGGTGCTTCATGAATGAGTTGACACTTGAGCAGGATGTGGACAGATCAGTGAGATTTTAGTGATAGAGCAGAGGGGAAGAGCATCACAGATGCAGAGAACTGTGTGAACAAAAGTATGGAGTCACAAAAGTAAATGCGCGCCTTCGGAACAGCAAAGAGGCTGATGTGGCTGTAATGTGGATTCTGGAAAATAACGGAGAGGGAGATGAAGCCAGAGAGGTAGAAAGAAGCTAGCTTCTAAAAGCCCTCCAATGCATGGCAGAACTGTTGGAGTTTTGAGCAGTCAGTGGGGGTCATTAAAGGTTCATGAGGTCAAGGACAAATGGGAAGTTGTATATGGCATATATTAAATATCTAAGTTCAGAAAGGAGTAACTATTAAGTAGCAATCAGCTTGGGCAAACAGGAGGTGCTTGGAAAAGAAGGTTTTTTATTCTAAGTCAGGTGGCTAGCAGGGACCAAGGAATGGGGAGTGGGGGGACCAGTTCCCTTAGTTAACTCAAAATCATCCTCATAGGTAGATTTTGAAATTTTTTCAATTTACGGAAAAAAAATGAAAGACTGGAAGAGTTGAATGCAGGTATACCCTTCAACTTACATCCACAATCCTGTCCTTTTTAATGATGTAATACAAATGTGAAAAATCATGCAGTTAATAAAACCAAATAGAAAATAAACCCTTATGGACAAAAAGAGGAGTGGGGTGGTTCTATTTGTAGTCATCTGAGTGCACAACAGTTACCTGCTGTTCAAAATTAAATGAAAATAGTCTAAAATAGATCTGGAAGCTTACTAGAGCCCACAGTAGTAATCCCTGTAAGTTCTGATTTGTTCATTGGAGTCTGTCTTAAATCAACACCTCATTCTCTGCAGGTAAACAATACAACTTGGGGGAAAAAAGGATTTTGTTTTAGTGCTTCTTGTCATGTATTTCTGCATTGACTTCTAGTTGGTGCAGTTTAGATTTTGTCAAAATTAAAGAACCTCTTCATAACACTGTGGGGAAACTGCTCTCTTATCCCAAAGCCAATCACAATTGGACAGCATCAACCAGCCAGGCACTCTAATCATAGCTTCCAGGAAAATAATTTTCTTTGTTGTTGGATACCTTTCCTCTCCTGTGTCTTCTCTTCTCCCTGCCAAACAGGTTAGAGGTTGTCATTAGGTTTGGATTTCAAAATTCTGGATTCTCTTTCTCATCTAAACTCTAACACTCCTAAGAGTTTAGTTTATATTCCCAAGCACTGAGAATAGAATAAGCGCCAGACCAGAGGTAAAGGTTTAAGCAATACCTGTGTCAGCACCTGGTGTAAATAGTACTAGGCCTTGTGCTTCAGTATACAGAGAATTATGCAGGTGCTAGAACACGTGTTGTGAAGTTAGGCACAACTAAATATTTATCAAGTAGAATAAAATGCTAACTTAAGATGTCAACAAACCCGTCAGGCTTCAGGGTTTTTTAAGTGTTGCGGTTAATGGTAAGTATATAATTCAGGTGAGTTTGATGTTTCACTGACTTTTTTTAAAAAGAGTAATCACTTTAGGGTGATTCAAAATATTGATAGTGATTTACCTGAACCAGGGATGTTTCAAACAAAAGTACATGACCTCTTTCAAAGCAGTAACAGCATGCACAATTGTTTTTAAAATCCATGTCAGTGAGTTCTGCTGATGAGAGCTTTTACTCCATAACCTGTGTTGGCACCAAGATTGAAGGCCGTCTGGTGTGACTTGCTCACCATTTGTAAAGGTCTTTGTATTTTAATGTCTTAAACTGAAAGATAGGGCTAATATCACACTGGGTTAAAAACACTTACTACACATAGCTGGCAATGTAAAGTCAGTCCTTTCTGCTACACTACTATAATATTTCTAATGATAAACAGGATTTAGCTTTTATTTGGTTTTCATCATGGATAGATAGTAGATGACCAGCCACCCCCTGCCCCCGAATAAATACCAGTGTCCCCCTTTTACTTCCATTTCACATTTGAGGAGGCACTGGCAAGGAGAATGAGACATGCCTGCGTTGTTGATCAGAGAAGAGGAAACAAAGATCTGGGTGACTTTAATTACAAGCGTTAATAAGGATTGCTCATAGGCTGCGATGGGGTAGATGAGGCCAGATCACTAATTGTTTTCATTGAAAGAAAATAAATATATTAAAAGATTAGGTGATGTATGTGTGTGTTTCAGGCAGAAGATGGAAATAAAGAATTACCTGGAAAAAAACCGACTTAGTACACAAGTACTGACACAGTCACTGAAATAGAAATGCACAAGGGGATTCGTTCAGATCTGGTTCAGGGAGAGCAGGGTCCTTTTCACTGGCCTAGAGCAATGCTGTCCAGTAGAACTTTCCGCAGTGTTGGAAATCTTCGCTGTCCAGTGTGGTAGCCACTAGCCACGGGTGGCTCTTGAAACGCTTGAAATGTGGACAGTGTGACTGAGGAACTGATGTTTTATTTTGTTTTAATTAACTTGAATTTAAATAGCCACGTGTGGCTAGGAGCTACCAAGTTGGTCAGTGCCAGTGTAGAGTAAGAAGAAAAAGGTGGAGTAGTACCGAAATCAGAACCAGCACGTTGGGCCAGATAAATTTTCATGTGCCTGGAACGTTTGGATCTTGAGGATCTTGAATGAGTAGTGGCCCTGGATGGGGGTGTGTGCCATGTAATAAGGTTGTTTGCATTTTCTTGTGTAACCGGCCCCTTCAACTGCTCCAGTAAGAAGTCTAGAAACTGCGGCTACAGAGCAGCAGTACTTGGGGAGGATCAGTCAAGTCCTGTCACCTCTGTTCGTCCTCTGAGCTGTGAGCTTATTTTGTTTAAGCAGTGGGGGAGGGGGAGAGGGAGAGAGAGAATCTCAAGCAGGCTCCACGTCCAGCACAGAACCAGACACGGGGCTCAGCATACGACCCCTAGATCATGACCCGAGCCGAAACCAAGAGTCGGAGGCTTAACCACCTGAGCCACCCAGGCGCCCCTGATCTATAAGGCTTTTTGAAGCGCAGGTGTTTGTTTCCACTTTGTCATGTTTCACTGGGTATTTGATTGCTTCTGCAGCAGTTCTCCAGAGAAAAGGTTGTAGTTAGTGACTCACAGCCCTTTGGTATCAAGAGCGGGCATTTACTATACTAGTTGGTTAATAGGTTTTATTATCTAGAGTTTGGGATTTAGTGCCACTGAGGCAGCAATTGTGCTAATCCTCATGTGAGTTTCCCTTCCTCCTCTCTAGGGTGACACTCAAAAGAATAAAAAGACACTGTCCTTTCATCCCAGCTTTTGTGTCACAGGAGGCAGATAACAGAATTATATGATGGCTTTCTTCATATTGATGAGGTTGTAGCAATTAAAGGTAGAGATGGTGTATACCTCATTGATTTGCAACTTCTGCAGAGTTTAAATTAATTGAGAGCAAGTCAAGAATAAAAAAACAGATAAATAGGCACACTCATATTCTATATTTGTAAACCTACCCCATTCATTGTTGAAAATCCTGTGCCCATATTTGTCTACAGTTATTACTATGAACTTGAAGCTAAATTTGAAAACTGGCACAAAGTAGAGATTATCTTTCCCTATAGTAAGAAGTGTGCTGTATGTACACAAAGGAAATGTTATATTGAGAAACTTGATGAGAAGAATCATTGCTTTGTTTTCTTCTGGGGTTTAGCAGCATATTGTTTATTGGGATCACACTTCAGTGTCCTAATATCTGTTCTCCATGTCTCCTAGAAGACTGTCACTACAGCTTCTATGATTACCACAAAGACACTACCTCTCGTCTTGAAAGCAGCAACTGCGACCATGCCTGCCTCTGTTGTGGGCCAGAGACCTACCATTGCTATGGTGACCGCCATCAACAGTCAGAAGGCTGTGCTCAGCACTGATGTGCAGAACACACCAGTCAACCTCCAGACGTCTAGTAAGGTCACTGGGCCTGGGGCAGAGGCTGTCCAAATTGTGGCAAAAAACACAGTCACTCTGGTAAGCCAGCAGCTGCTACTCATGTGTGCCCCACATGAGAGGGTTCAGGATATGCATTTGTAGAGTATATCCATTTTATGCTCCTGCTGGATTTTTTAGCCGCCGCCATTCAGCCATACCAAGTTTTCCTTTGGGGCTGACAAGAGAATATGGCATTCGTACTATCTGCTCAAATAACTGTAGAGGTGTCGCTTAACACCAAGGACCAAAATCCATTCAGTGCATTATCTGCAGTCAAAGTGTGACTTGGGGAGGAATGTCCTTTGCAGCGGCATGCGCACTGTTTCATGTAGCTCTCTCCATCCTATTCGCAGACCTGCCTGTGAAACTTGAGTGCTTACACTCTCTGGTTCTCTATTACCCATTTGGGGAAAACTTCCTGCTGAACTCCTTTGGTTCACTATCCCTTGAAATTGGCTGCACCCAGGAAGTATTAGAAAAGGCTGAGGCAGTTTAAAAATATTCAAGAAACTCACAAATTAACAGTGTCTATGTCCAGGGTCTATCAGAATAAAAGATCCCTTGAAGAATTACTTGAGCAAAAACTGTTCATGAGATTCTAGGGTAAAACCATTTAGAAATTGATGCTCTCTGAAGCTTGGGGGGAAATATAACCAAATTGTGGTTTTAAAGTCTGTTCTTAAAATTGCAGCTAAGAGTTCTTGGTGGCTTTTGAATGATGACCAGTGATGAGTAAAACTAGACAGCAGTAAAGTGAAGCTTCAGCACTTACCAGGGATCTTGAGAGAAGCGACCAGTTATCTCAGCCAAATGCTGAGAGTTAGGAAATTCTCTGTAGGAATAAAGCCATTCACTGCTAGATAAAGCTCTTATATTAAGAAAAAGCCCATTTGGCCAGGCAGAAAGTTTGATTTTACTTTGGATCCAGTCTTGACTTTTTAAACATGTACGTGCAAGAGTTCTTGAAAGTCAAAGGAAATTGTCTAAGATTGCTGAGCCTGCTGTGTTTTACATTAGGCTGTAAGGACACAGAAATGTGGTTGGTTCATTTTGTAGGGTAAAACATGCAGTTGGGAGAGTAAAAAAGTTTTCTTCAGGCAGCGTTAATTCAGGTGGTTAATTCTACAGTGAAAACTTTTAGAAAATATTGTCTGACCCAGAGAATAGTGATGCAGAAAATACTTTAAGAACGCCTAGCTTTGATATTGAACAATTATTGTCCTCTGTGGTTTATTTATTTTTCCCATTTTTTAGCAGGTTCAGGCAACACCTCCTCAGCCCATCAAAGTACCACAGTTTATCCCTCCTCCTCGACTCACTCCACGTCCAAACTTTCTTCCACAGGTGAGTAAACCAGTGACAAGCCCAGTGATGGGTTAGATAAGACAGAAGTCCCTGTGGGCCCTTTCTAAGCAGCCTGAAGTATGCTTATCCAGTCAGCTTTGTTCAGATCTTATGTAGTTAGCTAAAGGTTCTAGAATCTGATTTCTATACCATGAAGAAGTTTATTTGGTCACCAGGGTTTCTTAGCAAAGACCAAAGGCAGTAGCAGGGGGATGTGAGGAAAAGGAGGATTTAAGATAGCACCATTTTAAACCTTACAATGTTAACTTACTGGAAGTTTAGTCAAACTTGCCTGCCAGTGGGGAAGGAATGCAGTCACTACTTTTTTTTTCCCCTGTGTGCCAAAGAGAGTAGGGAAGGAAACAAAGCTAAACCAACCAGTAGAAACCAGAGAAATTTAGCTTTACTCTGTGAAGTAATGGCATTAAGCATCATTTTTAAACACGAAGTCTTGCCCATAAAAGTTTAGACTAGGGGTCTACACAGGGAACTTTCTACCTAGACCCAAGCAGCTCTGCTTGCCCATATTGCCCTGGGAGTATTCTTCTAGCAGTTGGACTGACCTCACTGTTCTCATTGCAGGATGTCAGGATTGCCCCAGTCTGGGTTTTGAAGGGACTTGACTTGCCTAGTAGAAAGGCTAGGAGTTCCCATCTGAGGCCCCACGTTGTAGGCAAAGAGAAGAGAAAGGAATTTTGTGGTCACTGGACATAGGTGATTTCCATATTGCCTGTGCAATAGGTTTGGGCATTGAGAACATGAGATAAGGTGATTTCAATCATTTTTCCAGTAGAGCCTTACTAAATACCTTGGGTATCCAAAAAGTCAGTTCTCAAGAGAGATAGTTCTCTGCTCTGAGAGAGCTTCAGATCTGTGTACAGGCAATCACAGTGTCCATTATGGGAAGTGTAGTCTGACCACACATGGGAGGGACACCCAACTCATTCTTAAGAGTATTCTAGAAAGTTCCTTAGAAGAGTCGACATTTTGAGACCTAAAATGCTAGTCAAGTTAGCCTGACAAAGTTTTGGGGGAAGAATAAAAATGTCCCAGGCAGAGGGTAGAACATATATGCAAATCCAGTATGGAGAGATGCATGTAAGCCTAAGGAACCAAGAAGCAGTTTGGTGTAGCTAACCATAGTGGGCCATGTAACTGAGGCTAGGGTAAAAGGTGAGGCTAGAGAAGCCCATTGTGCCAGAGCCTGTGGAGCCTTCTAGACTATGTAGGAATTCGGGCCTTATCCCAAAAACAATGAGGATCCATGAAAACCTTTCCAAACAAATACTTGAAATGATCAGATTTTGTTTTAGAAAATTCCGTCTTGTCATTGTGTGGAGAATAGATTGGAGATGATCAAGACTGTGGGCAAGAAGAATAGTTAGGACATCATCAACAATAATAGCTCATGTTTAAAGACTCCTGCTGTGTGCCGGTTACTGTGCTCGGCACTTTCTGTGGGTTATCTATTTTAATCCTCACAACAGCCCTGTGAAAGTAGATATTATTTTTTTTAGGTAGGGAACCTAGGGCTTAGTGCATGTTTTCCAAACAGTGGGCCATGACCCGTTAATAGGCTATGTGAAATCAATTTAACAGATTGTGATCCGAGTTTTTAAATGAAATGAACAAACAGAATATGAGATATTACAGCACATAGCACATATGCAATGTCCCATGAAGTTTTCGTTTTATAGAGATACAGATCTATGTCTATATGCGTGTATGGGTTACGGTAAGAAATGTATTCCCTACTGTGTGTCTGCAGCAGCCACCACACAGTCATCTTAAATTCAGCTGAGTGTTCAGATTCATGAGACTGTCAGGGCCCACGCTTGGTACCAGTCTACTTGGAGCAACACAAGACAGAAACCAGAGCTTACCAGCAGACAGCATCAGACATTTTTTGTCACCCCATATAGCAGTCTCTACAGCTGTCCAGTGATAGCTGAGGTGCAGGGAAATGAGATCTTGATCAGGACAGTGAGAGAGCCATCTTGGCACAGAAGTCTTTTGCCACACAGGAGCCAGTGTATCTTGTAACAATTCCATAGTCATGGCTTTCAAGCCCCCCGCCACTGGACATGCTCAGTTACAAAAGTCACCCCACTTCATGAACTCAAAACATGGTGTCCCATCGAGTATTTATAATTCTCCCCATTCAGATTCAATTTAGCAGTAAGCGATCATTTTTACCATAAGCAATGTTGCCTGGTAACATAGTTGACATTCTTACCCTTCATCAGGTTTCCAGGAGAACAGAGCTGGAGAGTTAACTGCAGGTCAATCTTTCATGCATAAGGGGAAAAGATTTTGCCCATAGGGTCACTGTACAGAAAGTTTGAAAAATGCTGGCTTAGATCAGGAATGTTACCTGAGTTATCCGGCTAGTAAGGAGTAGGAACCAGGATTTGAACCCAGGCAAGGCTGACCCCATGTTTTTAATCATAATTTTTTGTCACGGTTCCAGTAAGCCAAACGTAAGGTAGAGCAGTGGCAGGATGAGCACAGATAGTAGCCATATTTGAGAAGGTTTTCGCAAGTAGAGGTGGAGTAGGAAGCATCAAGAATGGTTCTGGAGTTTAAATAGCAAGAAAAGACCATTTACTGAAGGGCTGATAATAGGAGGAAGGAGAGCGTTGGAGGAAGAAATAGGTGAGTTTTAGACATTTTGATTTTTTTGTTGTTGTTTTTAAAGACTTTATTTTTAAGTAATCTCTACGCCCAACATGGGGCTCAAACTCACAACCCCAGTATTGAGTCACATGTTCCACTGACTGAGCCAGCCAGAAACTCCTAGACATTGTGATTTTTAATTTCTTGGGAGACTTCCAAGTAGAGATATATGACGTGCTATATATATATATATATATATATATGATTCTGAAGTTCAGGAAATGTCTGATCCTGAGATACTGAGTATGGACATCTTCAGTACACAGATGGTAATTGAATCCCTGGGATAGGTGAGAACTCCCAGGAAGAGCGAGGAGATTGGGAAGAAAAGAGGTTCCAGGACAAAACTCTGAAAAATACTTACGTTTAGAATTGGGCAGAGGAAGAGGAAGCCCACAAAGGTGACTTAGAGCAGCCAAGAACAGGGGGTTAGAGAGCAAGGAGCCACGCTGAATTGAAGCCACGGATATGAAGAAATTTAGAATGTGAATTAAGACCAGCGGCAGCATTATTACCATACTGGGCATAAATCCTGGAGGGGACCAGTCTCTGGATTAGGCATTTGACCTCAGCCTGAAGAGGCAGCATGTTATGGGAGAGGGAGCTAAGGTTTGGATTCAGAAGAACCACGTTGTAGGGTAACATTTGGACCCTCTTAAGAGCTGATGAGTCTTTTATAAGATTATATATCCTGATAGCTGTAGAATTAATAACACTAAAATGAATATTAATAAATATTGGTACTAAATACCATTTCACATATAAAGTGTGAAAGACTTTGTCTTAGACTTACAAGACTTGAGAAATTTCTTCAAGTAATATGATAATTATCCTCTCTTTCCCCGTAGGTTCGACCCAAGCCTGTGGCCCAGAATAACATTCCTATTGCCCCAGCACCTCCTCCCATGCTTGCAGCTCCTCAACTTATCCAGAGGCCCGTCATGCTGACCAAGTTCACCCCCACGACCCTCCCTACCTCCCAGAATTCCATCCACCCCGTCCGTGTCGTCAATGGGCAGACTGCAACCATAGCCAAAACGTTCCCCATGGCCCAGCTCACCAGCATTGTGATAGCTACTCCAGGGACCAGACTCGCTGGACCTCAGACTGTACAGCTTAGCAAGCCAAGCCTTGAAAAACAGGTACAGGCAGAGTATGCATCTGTTTCGGGCAGTAGTGGCCTTGCCATCGAGGCTCGGCTGTCTCTAAATACGTTCTCCCAAGAAGACTTTATCTCAGCACCATTGTCAGTAACCTGTTGTTTACCACGTGATCATTTATCCACAGTGCAAAAGGGCCAGTCTTACTGAAGAAAGTTGGGCTGCTTTCCCCACCATCCGCTTACAGATGGATTCAGGTTCCTGTGGGAGTGAGCTCCCCCTGCTGGTTCTGAGCAGAAATTCACAGAGGGGTTCTGCTTCTCTCAGGAAGCACAGAGATAAGACACGCAGAAAATGGCATATTCGTTTTGGCCCAGTAAGAATCCAGATGAGGATATGACTGTGAAAGTCAGGAAGAGTAAACAAAATAGGGAAAGGGATTTCATTTGACAGATTTCCGCTGGTTATTGCAGATAACAACCAAATGAAAAAATAAAAATTACTAAAAAGCCTTTAACTGTAGAGAATACAGCCGTTTTAGCTCAAATATTAAAGTCTCTCATGTATACTTCTAAAGTCAGATTTTCTGTTAAAAACACAAGGCTAGAGAAATACAGGTAATCTCCAAAAATACTTAAGGGTTCTGTGACAGAAGACTTCTAAAAACAAGAAAAAGGATTTATAGGCAGTCACCATGTTCCATTTAAAGAAGGACCAGTGATGAGAAAGAAGAATTTTTGCAAAGAAAAGCATCCTCTTTCAAGAAAGTTGCTTTAAAAAGTCATTGACCTATTTCTAACTTCTCAGGCTTGAGTTCTCATTCATCTGAAAATAGTCTCTGGTGATCCTGAGTCTTCTGCTTCTGGATGGCTGACCATGATTCAGAGAGGCTGGCCAGATGGTGGGAACGAGAGGCTTCCTGCTGCCTTGGCCTTCTTGAACAGAGGATCCTTATGCATAGAGCACCCGGCTTTCTATCCAGACAGCTCATAAATGCAGCAGACCTTGCACTAAAAACCTGGGTACTAAAACCTCGTGCTCAGAAAACACAAGGGAAAACAGATCTCTTTTCCTGGGGGAGCCTACTGAAACCCCAGAAAGTGCTTTGAGGAACATTCAGAAAAAATTAGTTACGTATGCTTTATGTCCTAAGTTTTCAAACTTAGTTTCAGCAGAACTTCATTATTAAAATATGAAAGTGAAATGCTCAAGCTGGGGAGTTTGGATAGGGGCATGTTTGGAGATCAGTGGCCGTCGTGTCCTGTGCTGGCTCTCAGAACCTAAAGAGCCTTAGAGTTCCAAAGATGTGGTTTCAAAACTCTCTTTTAGATTACCACATAGTATTTTTCTCTGACCTCTTTTTTAACAAAGATACTTTCAGGAGACATTTTTTCAGTTTCATCTTTTTACATTTCTTATTCTTCTGATTACATCTAAGATAGTACATATTCCTTATGAAAGAAAACTCAAACATTGCAGAAATATATAATGTACAAAATACATCCACCCCATAATCTCTGGGAAAAGTAAACTTCCCCCATAATTGCAACCCCTGACACTTAAACAGTATAAACAGTTCAGATTGTATTCCTTCACATATTTTCCTTGCACCTACTAACATTTTTAAAGCAAAAACCAGAATTAAACAATATGTATTTTGTAACTTGCTTTTTTTCATATTAGATCTTGAATATCTTTTCATGTTCTGGCCTTACCTGTTCATAGAGTTTTTAATTTTAATTACAATACCATAAAAATGTACCCAGGAATTCTTAAAAATTTTTTTAAAAATGTCTTTCCTAGCAGTAAATTCCACAGTCACTCTTCTTATTGATCTAATGGAGGAATCCAGTCATTGCTATTTTAGTTTAGCAGGCCACCTGGCCTAACAGGCTTGCAGGCTACTAAGCTCAGTCAGCAGGGTGCTCTTTAGACCAGACTCCATTCTCAGAATCCTCTGACTTCAGATCTTTCTACTAGCCTTCTTTTCTGTGTTTCATTTCCAATATCACATTTATAGTAATTAGGAGGTCTCATAGCTGGGCTAAGAGTGAAGCAATATAAATATTTTAGCCACAGAAGTACTACTTACAGTTTGCTCAGTTATCAAAACGTGTGTCCAACATTCTCTGTGTGACCAGGCTAGATGGGCCCCTTTCTGTTCTCTTCTGTTCCCTTTAGGGTGATAACATTCATTTAATAAAAATGTGTTGATTACATGCCAGCTGCTACGCTGAATGTGATGCCTGAATACAAGGGTGGATAAATCAAAGCCTAAACCCTCACAGACCTCAGTGTGTAGTGCATTTAGGACAGGTACGGACAGAGGCTGTGCCTCCAGGGGAGGAAGCGTGGCAAGTTGTGCGGTTTCAAAGGCCTCCCACCTTGGCCTAGAAAAGGAAGAAGTCAGTGTCAGTTATAACAACAGCGTCTCATGTCTCCTTCCCCTGTCAGGCATTACCAACTTCCTTATCCACCCCAGATAAGAGCTCCCCTGTCTTACCCTTATTAGAAGCCACATTACATTGTGGCTCTGAGAAAATGAGTACTAGAGTTTAAGAAGCTTTGAGGCTGGAAACATGTTTTGGCAGAAAAGTAGAGCGAGACAAACTTACATCCGCCATACCGCTGCCTTCTGTGTCCCTGTCTCTCCAGCCCTCTGTGAAATGGGCTGCGCACCTGCTAATGATGTACTGAGCTAAAGCATCTAAAGTGCATTAGACTGATGCAGTTCTCAGGAATTAGCTTTGTATTTTACCCACTCCACCCTCCCCCCGCCACAAAGACCTCTATGTATGTCCCCAAGGTAAGCTACTGAAAAAAAGTCCTGGGTTCTTTGGGAAAAACTGCCAGATTGCCACCCATTTCCCTACTTCTATATATATCTTGCATAAGAACTTACACTAGATCCTCTAAAAAAGTAGTGCTTCCAAATGAGAATATTATCCAATGTATTATCCTCAAATCCCAGTCTTCCCTCTTGGGAAACATGAGCTGGTGACTCTTCACCTTCCACTTTAATACTTATGCTGTAGCAGGGAGAATAGATCCAAGTGACCAGAGGTGGATTTTGCATTTCCTTCAATCCAAATTTATTTAACCTTGATTGATGAAATCATTTGGACTAATTTTGCAAGTGACTAATTTTGATTATTCATGCAGCCAATTTTCAGAAGATGAATTTGGAATTCAGGGTATAATGGTTCACTTAGTTTTTCTAATGTTGTTCAGAGTGTTTGATTTCTATCTTTATCATACCAAAAAGAACAGGATTTCTAAATTCAAATGGTCATGGGTACGAAGCAGTAAATGTAAATGAGTAAAGCAGGCTGGAAGTTAACACGTGAACTTTTTATTTTTCAGTTTTTAATGGGAGCATGAGTACAAGAGATATTCCAATTTTATCCTTAATTTCTCTTTGAGATAGTAAGACAAGCATGATAAAATTGACCATTTGGCCTTGGTGGCAGAAAACATAGAAGGTGGAAGGGACTGTGTAAGCCGGAAAGTAATATATGCCATCTCAAGGAAGCAACTGCTTCTTGACGATAGCCAATTTTTTTTTATCATATGGAAACTTTTCCTTTAAGAAAGACCAGAAATCCAGATATTTTGAGAAATCGCCTAGTTTTAAAAATACTGATAACTGTTTAAACACCGTGTAGGCAAAAAAATAACATCTGCAGGGCAGCTTCACCTCTGGATAAGTGGTTTATAATGTCTGACAAAGACCAAACTTTTAGCTTACTTGTTTTTTGTTTGTTTGTTTGTTTCCCTTTATTTTTCACTTGGGTGAAATTCATACCACATAAAATTAACCATGTTGAAATGAAGAATTCAGTGGCATTTAGTATATTTACAATGTTGTACAACCACCACCTCTATCTAGTTCCAAAACATTGTCTTTACTCCAAAATAAAACCCAGTATCTCTTAAGTAATTACTCCATTCGCTCCTCTTCCTGCCTCTGGCAGCCACCAGTCTGCTTTCTGTATCTATAGATTTACCCATTCTGGATATTTCATATAGGTGGAATCATATAATATGTTGCCTTTTGTGTCTGGCTTCTTTTACTTAGCATATTTTCCAGATTCATCCACATCATAGCATGTATCAGTACTTCATTTCTTTTTAGTCCACTGTATGTATATACCACAACCTGTTTATCCATTCATCCATTGATGGACATTTGGGTTATTTCTACCTTTTGGCTATTGGCAATAGAGCTGCTATGAATACTCATGGACAAATATTTGTTTGAATATCTGTTTTCCATTCTTTGGGGGTCTATACCTAAGTGGAATTGCTGGATCATGTAACAGTTCCATGTTTAACTTTTTGAGGGACTGCCAAACTGTTTCCGAAGCAGCTGAATCCTTTTCTATTCCCACCAGTAGTGTGTGAGCATGCCATTTTCTCTGCATCCTTGGTAATACTATTATTTTCTCTTTTTAAAAATTATAGCCATCCTAATGGGTATGAAGTGGTATTGCATTGTGATTTTAATTTGCATTTCATTAGTGATTAAAATTGTTGGACATCTTGTGCTTGTTGGCCATTTGTGTATTTTCTTTAAAGAAATATCCAAGTTCTTTGCCGATTTCTATATTGGGTTGTTTGTCTTTTTTGTTGTTGAATGGTAAGAGTTCCTTGTATAATCTGAATACTAGACTCTTATCAGATTTGCAGCTATTTTCTCCCATTGTATAGGCTGTCTTTTCACTTTTTTTTCCCCCTGGAAGCCTGTATTTTCCTCATTTTATGGGTGGTGTCCTTTGATACACAAAACTTTAATTTTGGGGGTGCCTGGGTGACTTAGTCGTTAAGCATCTGCCTTCAGCTCAGGGCGTGATCCCAGAGTCCTGGGATGGAGCCCCACATCAGGCTTCTCTACTGGGAGCCTGCTTCTTCCTCTCCCACTCCCCCTGCCTGTGTTCCTTCTCTCGCTGGCTGTCTCTCTCTGTCAAATAAAGAAATAAAATCTTGGGAAAAAAATGTAATTTTGATAAAGTCCAATTTATCTGTTTTTTTCTTTTGTTGCTTGTGTTTTTGTGTCACATCTAGGAATCCATGGTCACATCTAAGGAAATGAAGATTTACCCCTAATTTTTCTTCTAGGATGTTGTATGGTTTTAGCTCTTATATTTAGGTTAGTAGTTCATTTTGACTTAATTTTTGTATAGAATGTGAGATAAGGGCCCAGCTTCATTCTTTTGCATGTGGATATCCATTTCTTCTGGCACCATTTTTTGAAGAGACTTTCCCCATTTGAATGATCATGGCACCATTATTGAAAACCAGTTGGCCACTGATGTATGGATTTATTTCTGGACTCTCAATCCTGTTCTGTTGGTCTGAAGATCTGTCTTTGCACCAGTACCAACCACACTCTCTTAATTACTGCAATTTTGTAGTAAGTTTTGAAATTGGGAAGTGTGAGTCCTCCAACATTTTTCTTTTTCAATATTGTTTTGGCTATTCGTGGTTCCTTGCAATTCCCACATCAATTTGAGAATTGGTTTTTTCAATTCTTCTGCCAATAAAAGGCTGTTGGAATTTTAATAGAAATTATATTGAATCTGCAGGTTGCTTTGCATAGCATTTTTAACAATATTAAGTCTTCCAGTTCTTGAACATGGTTTTCTTTTCATTTATTTAGGTTTTCTCTATTTCTTTCAGCAGTTGTTTATATTTGCAGTGCACAAGTCTTTATTCTCCTTAGTTAAATTTGTTCCTAGGTATTTTATTCTTTTGGATGCTATTATAAATGTAATTGTTTTCTTACTTTACTATTACAATTGTTCATTACTGTTATATAGCAATACAGCTGATTTTTGTGTTCATCTTGTACCTTGCAACTTTGCTGAGTTTCTTATTGGCTCTAATAATTGTTTGTCGATTCTTTGGGATTTCTATATGTAAGATCTCATCCTTTGCAAATAGAGATAGGTTTACGTTGTCCTTTCCAATGTGGATGCCTCTTACGTCTTTTCTTGCCTAATTGCTCTGGCTAGAACTTCCACCACAGTGTTGAATAGCACTGATGGAAGTTGGGCATACTTCTCTTGTTCCTGATCTCAGAGGAAAAGCTTTCAGTCTTTTGCTATTGAGTATGATGTTAGCTGTGGTTTCACATTGATGCCCTAGAAGTTTCCTTCTATTCCTAGCTTTCTGAGTGTTTTATCATGAATGAGTGTTCAGTTGCTTTTTCTGCATTAATTGAGATGGTCGTGTGTTGGGGGGGTTGCCCTCATTTATTAATGTGGTATATTACATTCCTTTCATTCCTGAGATAAATTCTACTTTGTTATGGTGTATCATCCTTTTATTTTATTTTTTTTAAGATTTTATTTACTTAGTAGAGAGAGTGCAAACATGGGGGAGGGGGTAGGAGCAGGGGGACAGGAAGAGGAGCAGAGGGGGAGGGAGAGGAAGAGGAAAAGAATCCCAAGCAGACTCCCTGCTGAGCGCAGAGCCTGACACAGGGCAGGGCTCAATCTCACAACCCTGAGGGTCGTGACTGAGCCACCCAGGTGCCCCTGTATCATCCTTTTAGTATGCTGTGAGATTCAGTTTGCTAGCATTTTATTAAGAATTTTTCACATATTCATAAGGGACATTGGTCTGTATTTTCTATTTTTGGGGTGTCTTTGGCTTTGATATCAAGGTAATAGCTGGCTTCATAGAACAAGTTAGGAAGTGTTAATTCTTTAAATGTTTGGTAGAATTCACCAGTGAAGCTGTCTGGTTCTGGACTTTTTGGAGAGGATTTTAATTACTGTTTCAATTTCTTTAGCTGTTACAGGTCTGTTGAGATTCTCCATTTCTTCTTGAGTCAGTTTTGGTAATTGGTGTGCTATAGGAGTTTGCCCATTACACCTATATTATTTCATTTGTTGGTAATTCTGCAGTGTACTCTCTTCTAATCCTTTTTATTTCTATAAGATTGGTCATAATGTCCCCACTTCTACTTAGGATTTTTGTGATTTGTGTCTTCTCTCTTTTTTTTTCTTAGTCTGTCCAACTAAAGTTTCTCAATTTTGTTGATCTCTTCAAATAATCGACTTTTGGTTTCATTAATTCTATTGTTTTTCTGTTCTCCATTTCATTTATTTCCACTATTAACTTTTATTACTTTCTTCCTTCGACTAGCTTTGGGTTTAGTTCTTCGTTTTCTAGTTCCTTAAAGTTTTTTCTAGTTCTTTAAGGTTTAAAGTGAGGTTATTGGCTTGAGATCTTTCTTATTTTTTAATGTAAACTGTTTGAGCTATAAATTTCTGCCTGAGCACTGCTTTCACTGCATCACATCAGTTTTGGTATATTGAGTTTTCATTTTCATTCCTCTCAAAGTATTTTCCAATTTCTCTGGCTATTTCTTCTTTGACCCATTGGTTGTTGAAGAGTACATTGTTAAGGTTCCATATATTTTTAAGTTTTCCAGTTTTCCTTTATTGTTGATTTCTAGCTTCTTTATGTTGTGGTCAGAGAAGATACTTTGTATTATGTAAGACTTTTAAAGTTTATTAGGATTTGTTTTGTGGCCTAAAACATGGTCTATCCTAGAGAATGTTTCATGTTACTTGAGGAGAATGTGTATTCTCTTGTTGTCGAGCGAACTGTTCTTTATACGTCTGTTAGATCTAGTTGGTTTATAGTGTTGTTCAAGCTCTCTGTTTCCTTACTGATTTTTTTAAAATAAAGATTGGATTTATTTAAGAAAGAGCAAGAGAGGGTGGGAGGGCGGGGCAGAGAGAGGCTCCCTGCATGGGGAGCCTAATGCAGGGCTCAGTCTCTGAGATCATGACCCGAGCTGAAGTCAGATGCTTAACTGACTGAGACACCCAGGCACCCCTCCTTACTGATCTTTTATCTACATGTTCTTTCCGTTCTTTAAAGGGAAGTATTAAAGTCTACAGATAGAACTTTTACTTCTTCATTCAGTTCTGTCAATATTTGCTTCATATATGTGAGAAACTGTTGTTTGGTGCATATATATTTAAAATTGTCATATCTTCTTCATGAATTGACCCTTTTATTAATGTGTAATGATCTTCCTTGTCTCCTGTAACAATTTTGGACTCAAAGTGAATTTTGTCTGGTATTAGTATAGCTATCCCTGTACTCTTTTGGTTACCATTTGCATGGGAAGTCTTTTTTCATTCTTTGACTTTCAACCTTTTTGTATCTTTGGCTCTAAGATGAGTCTGTTACAGGCAGCATATATTTCAGATCATGTTTTTTTTTTTTAATCTATTCTGTCACTCTCTGTCTTTTAATTGGTGGGTTTAACCCAGTTACATTTAAAGTGATTGCTGATAAGAAGGGATTTATGCCATTTTGCTGTTTGTTTTCTACATTTGTTACGTCTTCTTTGTGCCTCAGGTCCTCCAATACTGCCTTCTTTTCTGTTTGGTTTTTCTTTCTAGTGCACACTTTTGATGCCCTCATTTCCTTTTCTGTATATATTTTAGTTATTTTCTTAGTGGTTACCATGGGGATTACAGTTAACATTCATAAATTTTTAACAATTGAATTGATACCAGTTTAGCTTTAATAGTATACAAAAACTCCATTCCTATACACCTCTCCCCCCACTTTATGTTGTTATTGTCACAAATTATATCTCTATACATTATATGCCCACTAATATAGATTTATAGTTATTGTTTTATGCATTTCTCTTTTAAATCCCATAGGAAACAAAAAGAGGAGTTACAAATCAAAGATATAATAATATTGGATTCTATTTTTACCTGTGTAGTTTCCTTTACTGTAATTCTTATTTCTTTGTATGGCTTTAAGTTACTATCTAGCGTCTTTTTATTTCAGCCTAAAGAACTCCCTTCAGTATTTCTTTTAGGTCAGATCTACTAGCAATGAACTTCCTTAGCTTTTTGCAGGATATAGCATTCTTGGTTGATAGTGATTTTCTTTTTTTTTTTTTTTATGATTTTATTTATTTATTCGACAGAGATAGAGACAGCCAGCGAGAAAGGGAACACAAGCAGGGGGAGTGGGAGAAAGAAGCAGGCTCATAGCAGAGGAGCCTAATGCGGGGCTCGATCCCATAACGCCGGGATCACGCCCTGAGCCGAAGGCAGACGCTTAACCGCTGTGCCACCCAGGCGCCCCAATTAGTGATTTTCTTTCAGCTTTAGATATGTAATCCCACTACCTCTGGTCTCTGGTTTCTGGGGAGAAGTTGGTAACCATATTGAAGACCTCTTCTATGTAATGCATCACTTATGTCTTGTTGCTTTCAAGATTCTTTTGCAAAAGGCAAAATGTGGATCTCTTTTATTTATTTTTAATTTCTTTTTTTATAGTAACACAGAGTTTATTTTTTAATTTAATTTTATTATAATTTTTTAAAGATTTTATTGATTGAGAGAGCGAGAGCACACAAGTGGGGGGGGGGAGCAGAGGGAGAGGGAGAAGCAGACTCCCCACTGAGCAGGGAGCCCTATGCGGGACTCGATCCCAAGACCCTGAGATCATGACCTGATCCGAAGGTAGATGTTTGTTTAACTGACTGACTCACCCAGGTGCCCCTATTTTATTATTTTTTTTAAGTTTTTATTTTAATTTCTATTAGTTAACATACAGTTATATTAGTTTTAGGAATAGAAAATAGTGATTCAACAGTTCCATACATCACCTGGTGCTTATCATGACAAGTGCACTCCTTAATCCTCTTAACCTATTTAACTCATCCCCCACTCCCCTTCCCTCTGGTAGCCATCAGTTTTTTCACTGTAATTAAGAGTTTATTTCTTCATTTGTCTTTCTCTTTTTTTCCCTTTGCTCATTTGTTTTGTTTCTTAAATTCCACATATGAGTGAAGTCATATGGTATTTGTCTTTCTCTTGACTTATTTCGTTAAGCATCATATTCTCTAGATCCATCCATAGCATTGAAAATGGCAAGGTGTCATTCTTTTTTATGGCTGAATAATATTCCATTGTATATATATAAACCACACTTCTTTATCCATTCATCCAACAAAGGGGTGTATGTATCCCTTTAAATTCGTGTTTTTGTATTCTTTGGGTAAATATTCAGCAGTGAGATTGCTGGATCATAGGATAGTTTTGTTTTTAACTTTCTGAGGAACCTCCATACTATTTTCCAGAGTGGCTGCACCATTTTGCATTCCATAGTGCAGGAAGGTTTCTTTTTCTCCCCATCCTCGTCAACACTTGTTTCTTGCAGTTTTGATTTTAGCCATTTTGACAGGTGTGAGATGATATCTCATTATAGTTTTGATTTGCGTTTCCCTGATGGTAAATAATGATGAACATCTTTTCATGTGTCTGTTTACCATCTGGATGTCTTCTTTGGTGGAATGTCTGTTTATGTCTTCTGCCCATATTTTAATTGGATTGTTTGTTTTTTGGATGTTGAGTTTTATAAGTTCTTATATATTTTGGATACTAACCCTTTATCAGATATGTCATTCTCAAATAGTGAAAGTTTTACTTCTTCCTTACCAGTTTGGATGACTTTTATTTCTTTGCGTTGTCTGATGGCTGTGGCTAGGACTTCTAGTATATGTTGAATAAGAGTGGTGAGAGTGGACATCCTTGTCTTGTTCCTGACTTTAGGAGAAAAGCTGTCAGTTTTTACCAATTGAGGATGATGTTAGCTATGGGTTTTTTATATATGGCCTTTATTATGTTGAGGTATGTTCCCTCTAAGCCTACTTTGTTGAGGGTTTTTATTGTGAATGGATGTTGTTGTACTTTGTCAAATGCTTTTTCTGTGTCTGTTGGAATGATGATATGATTCTTATCCTTTCTCTTACTGATGTGATGTATCACGTTGATTGATTTGTGACTATTGAACCACCCTTGCAACCCAGGAATAAGTCCCACTTGGTCATGGTGATGAATGATTTTTTTTAATGTATTGTTGAAATCAGTTTGCTATTATTTTGTTGAGGATTTTTGCATTCGTGTTCATCACAGATATTGGCCTGTAGTTCTTTTTTTTAAGAGGTATCTTTGTTCAGTTTTGGTATCAGGATAATGCTGGCCTCATCAAATGAATTTGGAAATTTTCCTTCCTTTTCTATTTTTTGGGATAGTTTGAGAAGAAGAGGTATTAACTCTTCTTTAAATGTTTGACAGAATTTGCCTGTGAAGCCATCTGGTCCTGGACTTTTGTTTATTGGGAGTTTTTCATTACTGATTCAGTTTCTTTGCTGCTTATTGGTTTGTTCAAATTTTCTGTTTCTTCCTGTTTCAGTTTTGGTAGTTTATATGTTTGAGGAATTTATCCACTTCTAGGTTGTCCATTTGTTGACATACAGTTTTTCATAATATTCTCTTATAATTGTTTGTATTTCTGTGGTTTTGGTAGTTACTTCTCTCATTTGTGATTTCATTTATTTGGGTCATTTCTCTTTTTCTTGATAAGTCTGGCTAAGGGTTTATTAATTTCATTATTTTTTTCAAAGAACCAGCTCCCGGTTTCATTGATCTGATGTTTTTTTTTTTTAAAGATTTTATTTATTTATTCGACAGAGATAGAGACAGCCAGCGAGAGGGAACACAAGCAGGGGGAGTGGGAGAGGAAGCAGCAGGCTCATAGCAGAGGAGCCTGATGTGGGGCTCAATCCCATAACGCCGGGATCACGCCCTGAGCCTAAAGGCAGACGCTTAACCGCTGTGCCACCCAGGCGCCCCTGATCTGTTGTTTTTTTAGTTTCTGTATCATTTATTTCTGCTCTGATCTTTATTATTTCCTTCCTTCTGCTGAAGTCAGGTTTTGTTTGCTCTTCTTTTCCAGCTCCTTTAGGTGTAAGCTTAGGTTGTTTATTTGAGATTTTTCTTACTCCTTGAGGAGTAGGCCTGTCTTGCTGTATACTTCCCGCTTAGAAACGCTTTTGCTGCATCCCAGAGGTTTTGGAATGTTATGTTTTCATTTTAATTTGTTGCCATGTACTTTTTTTTGTTTCTTCCGTTATTTCCTGGTTGACCCATTCATCGTTTAGTAGCATGTTATTTAACCTTCATGATTTTGTGGTCTTTCCAGATTGTGGTTGGCTTCTGGTTTCATAGCATTGTGGTCAGAAAAGATGTGTGGTATGACTCTGTCTCCTTGAATTTCTTGAGGCTTGTGTTGTGGGCTAACAGGTGATCTATTCTGGAGAATGTCTTGTGTGCACTTGAAGAAATGTGTATTCGACTGTTTTAGGATGAAATGTTCTGAATGTATCTGTTAAATGCATCTGTTCCAGTGTGTTATTCAAAGCCACTGTTTCCTGGTTGATTTTCTGTTTGGATGATCTGCCCTTCAGTGTAAGTGAGGTGTTAAAGTCCCCTATTACTATTCTATTATTATTGATTAGTTCATTTATATTTGTTATAAACTGTTTTATTTATTTGGGTGCTCTTATGTTGGGTGCATAAATATTTATTTATATTTATTGTTCTGTCTTCTTGTTGGATTGTCCCCTTTATTATTACATAGGGTCCTTCTTTGTTTCTTCTTACAGACTTTGTTTTAAAGTCTTTTATCTGGGTCGCCGGGTGGGCTCAGTCAGTTAAGCATCCGACTCTTGGTTTCAGCTCAGGTCATGATCTCAGGGCTGTGAGATAGAGCCCCTCATCAGGCTCTGTACTGGGTGTGGAACCAGCTTAAGATCCTCTCTCTCCCTCTGCCCCTCCCCCAACACATGCACCCATGCTCACTCTCTGTCTCTCAAATAAATAAATCTTTAAAGTCTTTTATCTGGTACAAGTATTGCTACTCTGGCTTTGTTTTGACATCCATTTCATTTGCATGATAGATGTTTCTTCATCCCCTCATTTTCAATCTGTAGGTGTCTTCAGGTCTAAAATGAGTCCCTTGTAGGGAACATATAGATGGGTCTTGTTTTTTTTTTAATCTACTCTGTCACACTATGTCTTTTGATGGAGGCTTTTGTCCATTTATGTACAAAGTAATTATTGATAAATATATACTACTGCCATTTTATTCCTTCTTTTGTGGTTTTTTCTGAGGATTTTTCCGATCCCCTCTTGCCTTTCTCTTTCATGTTTTGCTGATTTTCTTTAGTGATATATTTGGATTTCTTTCTCTTTATTCTTTGCATATTTATTAGTGGTTTTTTGATACGTGGTTACCATTAGGTTTGTATATAACATCTTCTGCACATAGCAGTCTATATATTAAGTTGATGGTCATTTAAATTTGAGCCCATTCTTTTCTCCTCCCCTCCCCACATTTTAGGTATATGTTATTGTATTTTTTATACTTTTTTTTTGTGAGTTCTTTGACATTTCTTTTACAGAAATACTCACTTTTACTGCTTTTGCATTTCCTACATCTATACTGTCACTTTTGGTCTCTCCTTTCCACTGAAAGAGTCCCCTTTAATATTTCTTGCATTGCTGATTTAGTGGTCGTGAACTCCTTTAGTTTTTGTTTGTCTGGGAAACTCTATCTCTCCTTCTATTCTGAATGGTAGTCTTGCAGGATAGAGTATTTTTCCCATTTAACACTGAATATATCATGTCACTCCCTCCTGGCTTGCAAAGTTTCTGTTGAAAATCTCCTGCTAGCCTTATGGGTTTTCCCGTGTAAGTTAGTGACTTCTTTTTGTCTTTTCTTTTAAATTTTTTTACTTGTCACTATAGTTTTCCAATTCAAATACAGTATTTCTTAGTGCGGGTCTGCTTTTGTTGATTTTGATGGGCATTCTCTGTGCCTCCTGGATCTCGAAATCTGTTTTCTTCCCCAGATTAGGAATGTTTTCAAATATTTTTCTTCAAATAAATTTTCTGCCTCCTTTTCTCTCTCTTCTTTTTCTGGGACTCCTATAATACAAATGTATTATATTTGATGGAGTCACTGAGTTCCCTAAGTGTATTCTCATTTTGTATAATTCTTTTTTCTCTCTTTTGTTCAGCTTGATTACTTTCCATTACTCTGTGTTATAGGTCACTAATTTGTTCCTCTGCTCTTCCATCCTGCTATTCATTCCATCAAACATATTTCTCATTTCATTTATTGAGCCCTTTATCTCTGCTATGTGATTCCTTATCTCTGTGTTAAGGGTCTCATGTCGTCCACTCTTTTCTCAAGTCCAGTGTGTATCCTTATCATCACTGCTTTAAATTCTGTATCAGGTATGTTACTTATATCCGTTTTGCTTAGATCTCTGGCTGTGGCCTTGTCCTGTTTTTTCATTTGGGATGGATAATTGTCTGTCTTCTCCTTTTGTCTGCCCCTGTATATCTTTTTCTGTGTGTTAAGAAAATCTGTGTCTTCTGTTGTTGCAAGTGGTGACTTTATGAAGAAGAGGTCCTGGAGTGCCCTGCAGTACGGGGTCCCCTGTTCCCCAGAACCTGGCACTTCAGGAGAGTATCCTGTGTGTTGCTTACGCCCTGCTGTTGAGTCTGAGTCACTTTTCAGTGCAGTCATCTGCCCTGACTCTCTGCCTCTTGTGTGCTGTGCTTGCTCTCTGTGGTGTTGGTGGAATCCAGGCAGGCTAGCTCTGAGGGGTCGTGCCCACTGGGGAACTTGGGAGTGTGGGGTGGTAGCACAATTTGCCCTGGGCCACTAGTCCTGTGATGAATTTCCCAAAGTGATACGGGTGGCCAGTGGAGTGAGGCTGGGTGTGGCTGGGCCTGGCGTAGGACCAAGGGACTGCAAGGGGCACACTGCTTGCAGTGGCTGGGCAGGGTGTGTATACTAAGAAATCTGCACTGAGCCCAGGGCCTAGGCTAGCAGGCTTGTAGCTGGCTGGTCCTCTAGAGAAATTGTAGATTTCTCCTAGCTGGTTAGGTAGCAAGTGTCTGTGCAGTGCTCCCTCCCACAGGTTTATGCTTGGGGGAAGGGTGAGGGACGTGGAAAATGGCACCTGCCAGCTCCTTCGTTTTTGGAGACGTCCCCCAACATGCGCCAGAATCAGTATGAGCAGATCTGTCTCCCATTTGACCCCAGTGTTGTGAAAATTGCCATTTTTATGTTGCCTCTTGGCTCAGGCTACTGTCCCTTTAAGGGTGTTGACCCAGCTATCACTCACCCTCCTGGCTTGCTCAGTGCTGAGTCAGCTGATTTTTAAAGCTCCAGGCTCCAAGCCCTGTTTTTGAAGCCAAACGTTATGGGGCTCAGTCTTCCCCATGTGAGCTCCCCGGTGCAAGGGCCCATTTCTCTGCCATCTCCACGCGCACAGCTCCCTCCCTCCTGGAGGCAGCCTCCCTCCAGCTTTCTGAACTTCCTGACCTTTCGGATCCAGCTTCTTCTGTTGTGGAGTCTGTGCTTCCAGTCTTCCAATTGCTGTCTGGCTTATTGACTTGGATGTGGTTGATATCTAGTTGTAAATGTAGGCACAGGGAGAGCTCAGGGCCCTCCTACTCTACCACCTTCCCCCAGATTCTGAGCCTCTTTTAGTTTATTCTGTATGGATGTCAGTGAGCTCCTTGGATGTGTAGATTCCTGTCTTTCATCACATTTGGGAAGGTTTGAGCTGTTACTCCTTCAAGTATTATTTCTGCTGCTTTCTTTCTGTCTCTCTGCTCCCTGTGGGAGTCCATAATGCATATGTTGATAATGTCCCACAGGTCCCTTAGGTGCTGTTCATTTTTCTTCATGTTTTTCCTTTCTGTTCCTCAAACTGGATAATTTCAACTGTCCTGTCTTGAAGTTCACTGATTCTTTCTTTTGCCTGAACCCCTCTAGTGAATTTTTCATTTATGCTTTTATACTTTTCAGCTCCAGAGTTTCTATTTGGTTCCTTTCAATAATTTCTGTCTCTTTATCTGTAGTCTCTTTTTGTTGGGAAATTGTTCTCCTGGTTTCTTTCAGTTCTTTGTCCATGGTTTCCGTTAGCTTTTTGAGCATATTTAAGACACTTAGTCTTTCTCTAGAGAGTCCAATGTCTGGGTTTCTTTAAGTCCGGTTTCTGTTGATTTCTTTTTTTCCTACAAATGGGCCATACTTTCCTGTTTCTTTGTATGCCTTCCAATTTTTTTGTTAAACTGTTCATTTTGAAATTACAGTGTGATAACTCTGGAAATAAGATTCTTCTCCCACCCTGGAGTTTACTGTTACTGATTGTTGAGATATATTTGTTGCCTTTTCCAAAATATTTTTGCAAAAACTGTATTTCTTGTCATGTATAGTCTCTGAAATCTCTGTTCTGTTGTCTTGGGTCAGCTAGTGACCTGACAGATTTCCTTAAGCAACTGGAGCCAAAAAGACCAAATAACAACAACAACAACAACAACTAAAAAAAAAAAAAAAAAACCCAAAAACTTTCCCAGAGCAGATTGGCTCTNATGCCTTCCAATTTTTTTGTTAAACTGTTCATTTTGAAATTACAGTGTGATAACTCTGGAAATAAGATTCTTCTCCCACCCTGGAGTTTACTGTTACTGATTGTTGAGATATATTTGTTGCCTTTTCCAAAATATTTTTGCAAAAACTGTATTTCTTGTCATGTATAGTCTCTGAAATCTCTATTCTGTTGTCTTGGGTCAGCTAGTGACCTGACAGATTTCCTTAAGCAACTGGAGCCAAAAAGACCGAATAACAACAACAACAACAACAACTAAAAAAAAAAAACAAACCCAAAAACTTTCCCAGAGCAGATTGGCTCTGAGCAGGGGTACTTCTTCAGTGCTAAGCCAGGCTGTCTATAACTCTGCCTTAGCCTTCACCTCTTTCTTGGACAGAGCTCAAAGATCAGCCAGAGGTGTAAGCCTAGGGTTCTTTCACATCTTTTCTGAGCATGCATCTAGCCCTGGGAATATGCACTATACTCCGGTTTCCCCAGTATATGTGATACTCCTACAAAGCCCTTACTCTTACAAGAATCCTCCTCCTCAGCTTCCTCCTCCCCAGGCCTTCGGGTCTGTCTATGGTATACTCCATCCACCATCCCTTGCACTAGGTGACTATGGGTAACATATGTCTTTAGATGCTTTCATCAGATGCCACCCCAAAAGCTACTCTCAGCCTGAGGTGGGCAAAGCAAAGGTCAGCCTCTGTACCAGTCCGCAGGGAACCACCAAACAAATCAAAATGCACAACCACAAGTGTTTGAGAACACGGCCCATGTTGTTTCCCTTGGCACCAACAAGCCACACTAGGAACACAGGGTGCCATCCCCAAAGCCTCTGCCCAAGCTGTGGAATGGGGGTTTGTAGGTAGGTAAGGAAAAATGCCGCCTTAGTGAAATCTAGCAGCCTCTTTCTTCAGTAAGTGTCCCCCTGATTGCTATAAGGTTTTTATTAGATCCAGAATTCTAAAAAGTTGATTCTGTTTTTGCCAGCTTAATGATAGCTTCAGTGGAAGGACTAATTCTTAGAGCTCCCTGTTCTGCCATTTCTTTTTTTTTTTTTTTTAAGATTTTATTTATTTATACAACAGAGATAGAGACAGCCAGCGAGAGAGGGAACACAAGCAGGGGGAGTGGGAGAGGAAGAAGCAGGCTCATAGCAGAGGAGCCTGATGTGGGNCTGAGCCGAAGGCAGACACTTAACCGCTGTGCCACTCAGGCACCCCCTGTTCTGCCATTTCTGTCACTCCCCCAACCCTAATGTTTTTGGTTTGTTTTAAGCAGCTTTAAACAACAAATATTTATTATCCCATATAGCTTGTGAGGGTCAGGAATCAGCTTGCCTCCTAGCTGGGTGCTTCTGACTCAAGGTCCCTCAGAAGTTTGCATTCCGGCAAGTTGGCCAGGGCTGTAGTCATGTCAAGGCTCGACAGGGACTGGATAAGTCCCTTCCAAGCTCAGTCACGTGGTTGTTGGCAGACCTCACTTCACACTGGCTGCTGGCGGAGGAGGTTCAGTCCCTCACCACACGGACCTCTGCACAGTGCTATTCACAACGTGGCCTGGTTTTCCCTGGAGCAACAGCTCCAGGAGAGAAAGACATCTCCCCGGTGTTTTGATTTTTTTATTTATTTGTTTATTTGGATGCTTTTCATGTTCTTTATCTTACCCTGAGATAATCGTACTCTTCTTGAGTGAGAGAAAATCTGAACCGTTGGTAATTTCTTAGTGGAGAGGAATTGGTTTGCCCTCCNGTTTTATTTATTTGTTTATTTATTTGGATGCTTTTCATGTTCTTTATCTTACCCTGAGATAATCTATATGTACTCTTCTTGAGTGAGAGAAAATCTGAACCGTTGGTAATTTCTTAGTGGAGAGGAATTGGTTTGCCCTCCCCCAGAGGCATTACCACCATGTGTGTCACTCAGCCCTAGAGATGGAACCAGAGACCCCAAGGAACTTCACGTAGCCTTGGGAGTAGAGCAGCAAACCCTTCCAGTTGACCTCTTCTCCCCCTCCCTCAGACCCCTGCCCTTCCTCACTCAGAAAGCCATGAACATAAGCTTTCTGGACACCCAGGGCCTTAAAGACGACACTGTAAACTACTTTCCCATTGTGTCCCCCTTGTGGTGTGCTTCGTGGTTGGTTTTATGGAGGAAATGTGTCCTTTTGGGTTAAAAAATGTATGTGAGAGGTGAAGTGAGTGATTCTTCTGGAAGGCATTGTACTAGGCACAGAGGACTGCAGATGTGTGTAGAATAATGCTGCTCTCAAGTAGCTTACCGTAGAGAGGAGGAACTAGGACAGGGAACTGATGAAAAACAGAATATCAGGCAGCATTTGTGCCCCAGAACAGTGACTGCCACAGTATTGATAAGGCAGATGCTGACATTCTCCTAAAGTAATAATATGAGAAGCAGAAGGAAAATATGGAAGTGGCTAGGAAAGAAAGTGAAAGATCTTTGTGATTGTATTTGTTTTTTTCAGATCTGGTAGCATATTTTTCAACATAATGATTTTTGAGAACTTTTGATGCTCTGCTTACAGGACCAAAGCTTCTTCCTCATCAGTAATCAGTTTCATTCTCATTTATTTAATTCCTTGCTGCCATACAGAAAGACAATTAGCATCCACATTTTTTTTAATTTGAAAAACTAAATTAGGTTCGTGTTCACAGTTTTATATCCACTGTTCTAATATCATTTCAGTATTTACAGGGTTCATAAAATGAATTAGCCATTGAGTCATAATAAGAATAGTAATGCAAGCCCAGTCTACCAATTTGCTAGCTGCCATTTGTGCTTAAAGATGGTAATGCTACTGGTGTTCTTTTGTTTGAATGGATGCATCTGGAAGACAAGGTTGGGGGTAATCAGAGGGTCAGCCTCTTGCAAGATGACCTTTCCTTGGCAAGTGCATCTCTACTCTAATGAATGAAACAGGCAGGCGTTAAATACCCCAAGTGAGGATAGTTCTGCATTTTCTCTTAGGTTATGATAGGAATTGGAAATAGAAAAAAGCGTATGTGAGATTTTTTTTTTTTTACATTATTCAGATCTTAAGCGTGCTGCGGCCTAGAGTTTGACCCATATGTAACAAGAGTGGGCTTCCCTCTGGAAAACTGCCCCTATATCCTAAAATACAGTGAAATCAGAGCAATTTAAACTCATTTTTATACATAGGAATTAAACTGTGCATTTTTCTTTTTGTATAATTTAGACTGTTGTAGTTACAGATTCGTATCTACTCTAGTTACACAATTTATTTCAACTGGGGCCTTTCATTTTATTTTTCACCCTTCCGAAATGTAATCCATATTACCTCCTTTATTAATATGTTTCCAATTTGAGTATGTTCTTTTTTTCTTCCTCATTGGCTACAGTTAAACCGTGTTTTCATTTTTTAAATAAAAAGTGAATTCTAAATTTTCATTTAATTTTCCTTCCCTAGACAATTAAATCCCACACAGAAACAGATGAGAAACAAACAGAGAGCCGTACCATCACTCCACCTGCTGCACCCAAACCAAAACGGGAGGAGAACCCTCAGGTAGGCTTAGCCCTCCAAAGGCATGGCTCAGTCTATGGGATGTGACTTATTCTCACAAACCAGGAGGGACACTTGCTCTCTGAGTCACTTGATTTTCCTTTCCTTGTGCTTCCTCACTGTCCAATAATGTATTGCCAAGTCGGTTTGGCCTAAGGCAGATTAAGAGTGTGGCCTGGAGTGTCCGTGAGCTGGCATACAGGCATTTCATGAGACGTTACAAATTTGAAATGTAAGATTAATGATCATTTTCCCGGGTATTCCTCATGATAATTGTGTTCTGTTTGTCTCAGCCAACATTTCTAAGAGGTCCATCCAGTTCACTCAGCTAAGGTCTTTTTATGTTATCGATTATAGTTGTTATACGTGCATTTTTGTTTCTGCCATTGCACTGCACCTGATTCCCAAACCCCAAATGAATCAGTAGCCCAAAAGTTGTTTGTTGAAGCCTAAAAGTAGGGATGAAAAATAGTAACATCTGTACTTCAACTTAGGGTAGAATTACAAACTTACATAGCAAACAGGACTGGTACAGATACCCAATGTAAATGTGTGTGTCCCCTTAGACAAAAGAATTTTTTAGTTTGGCTCTTGCATAAGCAGCTCTAAAAGAAAAATGTGGACAGGTAATGTGATGATGAATATCTGATAGTTGGACTTTATTAGACCAGCAATCTATTTCCTTCTGTCCTCAGTGCTTTCTTTTTTAATGAAACCATGTCAGATAGTAACATGAAGCCATCAAAACTTCGTGTCATTTTTTTTTAAAGCAGTGATTTATTAAGTTAAGCCAGTTTAGGTTTTTCTAAAACAGGTACAAATTATAATTCTTTTGGATATGATTGGATTCGTTTTTAATGTATCTGTAAAGAAGGGACCAAAACTTGAACCAGAAAGAAGTACCAGTGATGCAAATTGCTGAGGAACTTATGAAGTCATCCACAAAATTACCAAAGGAAACCAAAGGATATCTTATGTCGGTGGCCCAGTGCGGGCCAGTGAGTACTACTACCATGTAGAGTGGTGGGTATTTCACCTTCTAACTGGACAGAATCACTGCCATAAAGAGAATAAATTAGTTTTTGGTACACGTGTGATGCATAGATGAGGCAGAAGTTCTTAACAACTTTTTATTCTCTTTATCCCTGAAAATCTGTTCCAGAGGAGAGGAGTGGTTTGTTTTTTTAAATTTTTTGTGTGAGCTTGAACTCAACTGGCAAAGATGAGTTGGATGTGACTGGCCAAGAAGAGTACTGTTACATGATTAAAAGAAGGTGCATCTGAATGTCAAACCACGCACTGCTTTACAAACAGAGAACAGTTGGTAGACAGCCTTCTAATCTTGATCAGGTTGTGAAGAATAGTGAAAAGTTGGAATGTAGTTAACTGGCAATCACAAAATGCATGCCATTTCAACGTGCAGTGTAGAAAACGGGCAGCGAGTCTGAGTGCTTTTCCTTACTAAAGGGGATAGGCTCCCAGCTAAGTTTTTCAAATAAGAAGTAAAATAAAAACATTTCTTCAGAACCCTGAGGATACCAGTAAAGGACACTTCTGTGGTTCTCAAGTGGCTTGCTCAGGGACTGTTTCTTCCTAAAACACTCAGTATCTGAAAGAGCTTGCATCTCTCACTTCAGGCCAAAGCATCATGGTATTGAATGTTGAGGGGAAACTATCAGGATTGTTAAAGCCCAAGCGGTGATAGAAACAATTCTACAGGAATATGTCCTAACAATTGATGGTATTCTTTATTATCAGTGAGAGAAATTGGTGATCTATTATTTGGTATATTTAGCAACCACTTGCAAATGAGGACATACTTTCCAGACCACACGTGACCACAGAGCAAAATAAGAATCCGTCTGTTGCTCTCTGCAACTCTAGGCATCTAGTGTTCCAGCTTTGGGGTTCAGTATTCTAATTGGTTTAACTTCTGATGGAGCCCAGAGAGTGCTCTCCAAAGGGAATGATTCCTCCATAATTTTTAGGTCCATGTTTGTTTCAAAAACCATAGTATTAAGCAGGACCATCTGCTGTTGTTCCTAAAACTCGTTTAGCTCTGAGTTGGCATTGTCCAGTCCTTGGTAGTAAAAACGTCAGAAACCCTGGCCTGCTGTGACAAGTGAAGAAGCACTTAGCATCTGGAGCTGGTGGTATGGGAGGCTCTTCGTAACCCTCTGCATGTTTTTTGAGTATGAAATCCTCTTCCCTATAAGAGGATTTTTCTGAAAAAAAACTTAGGGCATTCAAAGTTGCTGATTTCTGTCATTGAGAAAGTAGAAGATGCAGGCCCCAGTCCTTCTCTTTTGATCCCTGTAAGACCGGAAAGCCTCCAGAGTGGCTCTGGAAGGTGTCTGTTCTTTGGTCACCTGAACCTGGCCTCCTTCCTTCAAGCGACCGGCCCGTTGGGCTGGCTTTGCCGAGGAGTCTAACTAGGAACATGCAGTTGGCTTTGTGAGAACCCAAACTGAAGTACATTCTTGTTTCTCTGGCACAGAAACTTGCCTTCATGGTGTCTCTAGGATTGGTAACACATGACCATCTAGAAGGTAAGAGAAGATATTCATGGTGCTGCCTTGCTTCTGTCCCAGAGCTTTGTTCTTGAAAATGGTGTTGAATTTATTGTAGAATGTAGAACACTGGAACGCGAATAGAGTATGATTCAGCTAATGTGGACCTTCTTTGCTTTGGAGTCAAACTTGCCTTTTCTCTATCTAACATTCATCCCCTCCCCTCCCTGTTGTCATCCACACTGCTGTCCAGGGGAGATTCCCCAGTTGCCTCTATTAAACTGACTTCTTTTCACCTTAGAGGAACTCTTTTTTTTTTTTTCCCCCGACAGCATGAAGTATCAGATGCCCCTCTGACAAGTCTTTGTATTTTTCAGTCACTCTGGGTTATCTGAATCTTAAGAGCAGTTACAAAGCTACCCCTGTCCTAGTTATTTAACTCAAGAATGGTGAACTGTGGTTCCTCAGTCTAGGTCTGTGGGTAAAGTTCATCCACACCTGTTTTGCAGTGAACTAAAAATAGATGAGGACAGCTTGTTTAGATGTGTTGTCTGCTGTTAAGCTGTGGGTCAGAGAGAGCCGCTGGGGGACAGCATGGTCTTGCTTTCTGAGTGGTCAGAGTGGACGGTCCTCCACCTTTGTTCCCGGTGGTGTGCTTGTCTCTGCTGGGGCTGCAGTGAGATCAGGAGATGTGCCCCCATTTCTAGTTTGTCGTGGGAAAACCAAAAGATAAACAGTAAAGTTCAGTTTTTGAGTTTATCTATACCTCTCTTCTAACTCGACCCTTTTGTTTTCCCAAGAAATTCAAAGCAAGAGGCAAGAGCGAAAAAGAAGAACAACAGCAAATCCAGTGTACAGCGGGGCCGTCTTTGAGCCAGAGGTATTCCCGGCCAGCGCTTGGCCTTCCCCTCACTGTTCTAGTTTTAGTGATGATTTTTTTCATCTCCTCCTATCTAAAAACCTACTGAAGAACTGTATCTTGATTATGCTTGGCCAGCTTTGTGAAACGATGGGTTTTTCTCTGGCTAAATTATTATCACTGCTTTTCCCTTAGTTTTTTTCCCCGAAGTTTGAGCAAATACAAACCTACCTTAAAAATTTAACTCATCTTGGCTTCAACACAGCTGTCATCTGAAGCAGAGGCAGACCTCTCTGGAATATTCTGTTCTCTCAGAGCCAAGTATATATAATAAAGCCCATTAGCACTGAGACCCTGGGGTGACTTGCACTCACTTGCGGGCAGGTTGACAGGCATGCTGTGCTTGGTCTATAGCTTGTGCCGGTGTTGGTAGTAACCATGCTATTCAACTAGTTACCTTTCCTTCTTCAATCCTCAAAGCGTAAGAAGAGTGCAGTCACATACCTGAACAGTACAATGCATCCTGGGACCCGGAAGAGAGGTGAGTACCTTTTTGTAGCTCTTCCTCGCTGTTGCTTCTGCTTTCTGTGTTGTGTTTCTTCCCCCTCCTGCCTCCCCTTGTCCTAGAGCCTAACTCCTAAATCCCTTGAACATAGTTTTGTTGTTGTTGTTCTCTGAAAATGGGGGGAGAAGAGAGTGAGATTTCTCCTTAGAGTTCTGTATACTGAATCGCAAGCTGCCTTTCCTAGGATTCTGGCAAAGCTGACTCAAGGAAATGGCTTAATATGGCATTGCTGCCCCAGGCCCACCAGGCTCTCCATGAATAGCACAGCGAACAGAACATTGTGTGAAAGGAAACATTTTAGCATCATTGAGCAGAACAGAGCACTGCTGTTGCCAAGGTGTTCTTAGTAGTGTCTAAGTTGTCTTGCTGCCAGCGAGACCAGAGCACGACTCGGGTTTCTGTGAGCTGCAGACTTTCCAGGAAGGAGAGGTGTCGCCACACAGAGAACTTAGAATCTGTGAGTTGAGGGCCTCTCCTGCTAAGGAAGAGGAGGTCATGGTCGAAACAAGCTCCCCAAAGTAGAAGTTCCTAAAGAGCACTGTTCCCCTATTTCAGGCCTGGGGGGTGGGGGTGGCACCCCTTACTTGTGGGTAGGGTAGAGGCAGCAGCCCTCTGTGCAGGTATGAGTAGGTCTTAATAGCTCTGAGTTGGAGCTCATAAACAAGGTTCTGAAATTGTTCTTTGANGTGGGGGTGGCACCCCTTACTTGTGGGTAGGGTAGAGGCAGCAGCCCTTTGTGCAGGTATGAGTAGGTCTTAATAGCTCTGAGTTGGAGCTCATAAACAAGGTTCTGAAATTGTTCTTTGATGTCAGTAATACGTCCCAAGGTCCCTTTCTGCACATGATAATGTGTCCCTGAATTACAGTTCCAGGCTAGAAAGGTTGCAGAGTGAGGGGAGTAGCATACTAATTTTTGCATAAGCACACACTGTCTCAGAGCTATTGGAAGCCTAGGAGGTCATCCTGACCCTTTTCTTTTGTCTGCCTTAGGCTGCAACTGTACCATTACCACCTCCTCACCCAAGAGAGATCATGTACCCACCCTCAGTGACCCATTCCGTTTCAATGCCTACCTGTCCTTTAGGTGGCCAAAAATATTTCCATGGGAAACCCTAAGTCGTTGCTTCCTATTGATTCCTGGGCCACAGTAACCAGTGTTGTGGGTTATTTTTTGTTGTTTTATTTTTGGCAATTTTTAGTGACCTCTGACCCAGTTCTCAGAAAGGAGCCCCCAGTCAGAACCCACAGTTAATTGGTCTGCTGGTGGGGACTGTCTGCTAAGAGGACAGGGGTTAAACGAGCCAGAAAGACCTTGGCATCACTTGCCAAGGTCAGAGGATGAAAGCCTGTATTCACAATGCCTAGGATGTGTCTTCTGTGGGTAAACAAAGAGCATTCATCTTTCATTTCCCCTTTGGGCAGCCCTCAGTTCCCTAGAAAAGACAAACCTGTGTGATATGT
>NC_048233.1:74218837-74271486 GCF_002007445.2 Ailuropoda melanoleuca | reverse complement strand
ACAACATCAGGAGGCTCAGTCAGAGTTTTTTAAATCTGGATTTGATTTGCTGTGAATGAGTTCTCAGGAAGGGGGATGGGGTGGGAAGAAGCCAGCTCATATAACTGAAAGGTGCCTAGGTTTCCATCGTGCGTGTTTTGGGATGAGGAAAAGGAACAAGGCGCACGTTTCCCTGGCAGTCCTTGTTTCCTGCTTCAAGTAGAATTCAAGAAGTGGAAAACTTTTCTTTCAAGCAACTTTATTCAGCAGAATTGATCAAACAGGGTCCTGAAGAAGTGTCAGCTGTTTAGTAGCCCTGCATGTAGAAACTGCAGGACTGTAAACTAGTACCCTGAGATGTTGTTTTTTGTTTTTATTTTGCTTATTTTTAAGTTTCTAATTTTAATTCTGGTATAGTTATCGTACCGTGCTGTATTAGTATCAGGTGTACAGTATAGTGATGCAATGGCTGGATACATTGTACTCCGTGCTCATCATGATAAGTGTGCTTCACCTATTTCCCCCGCTCCCCTGTGGTGACCGTCAGTGCCTGGTTCTCTGGCACGTGCTCTAAGATTTTAAATGAGACTTACAGAGCAGTGATTGTAGTCAGCAAATACTTCCGGAGCACTACCATGCTGAGCAAGGGCTGTTCCTGAGGCTGGCGATAGAACAGGGAACAAAACCCAACTTCCTGCCCTCAGGGAGCTCCTATTACAGGGCCAGAGGCAGGCGATAAGCAAATGAACACATAAAAGGCAGCAGTTAAGTGCTGTAAAGAAAACTGGGGCAGAATAAGGAGGATAAGGAATTATGGCAGCAGCAAACACTCTTATGAAGAGAGGGAAGAGAGAGCCTTTCTGGTAGGAAGTGGAAGGTGTGAGAGTATGTCGGGGAGAGCATTCCATGCAGGGGGGACAGCAGTGCAGAAGCCGTGAGGTGTGCACGTACATGGTGTTGGAGGAAAGCCAAGAAGACCAGGACAGGAGGGCAGAGGGAGCGCGGAGATAGTGGGAGATGACTCCCCAGAGGTGGCAGGGCCCAGGGTGCAGGACCTTGGGGCTTTTACTTGGAGGGAGATGGGGGACCACTGGAGGACTTTGAGGAGAGGAGTGACGTAATTTTTCAACTTTTCATTTTGAAAAATTTCAAAGCTACAGGGAAGTTGCAAGAAAATAAAAAGCAAATATATACCTTTCACCCACATTCACTGATTGTTACCATTTGCCACATATGTTCCCCCCTACACACACACACACACTTTTTGCTGAACTAGTTAAGAAGTTGCAGACACTGTGAATCTTTACCCAAAACCCTTCAGCATTTATCTTCTAGGAGCAAAGATATTCTCTGAAATAGTCACAATGCAGCTATCAAATTGAGGACACTTCATATTGAGTAAATATTATTCTAGAATATATATTCCATATTCAGGTTTCTCCAGTTGTCTCACTTTGTTTTTTCTGCTCCAGAATCCAAGCTAAGATCACTCTTGATATTTTTGTTATGGTATTGTCTCTTTCATCTCCTTATTCTGGAGCAGTTTCTCAGCCTTTCTTTGTCGTTCATGACGTTGACCTTTCTTAAAAGGTAGGCCAGTTGCCATGTGGAGTGTCCCTCCATTTGGATCATCTGATTGTTTCCTCAAGAGTAGACTCAGGGTATGCATTTTTATAGGAACACTACATACATGATGGTGCGTCCTTTCCAACGCATCACGAAGAGCGGCGTGTGCCGTCCGTCGGTCTGTCCCGTTGTTGGTGATGTTAGCTTTCATCTCTTAACATAGATCGCATCAAATTTCTCCGCTTGTAAAGGTGCCTCTTTGCTCTTAGCAGAGATAGCTTTGGGTCTGTTTAAGTATCCAGTTACCCAACAAACTGTTACCCAGTGGTTTTAGCATCCTTTGATGGTTCTTGCCTGTGTTTACTATTTGTAAGGTGTTTACAAAATCAACTTGGATTTTAAAAGGATCACTGTGTCTAAAACCTAGAGAACAGACTGTGGAGAGGATAGGATGGGAGCAGGGAGACCAGTTAGGAGGCAAGAGCTGAGGACGGCTTGGCCTGATGGGGTGGGAGACACAGAAATGGAGGAAAGTAACCGAGTCTGCATATATTTTGAAGAGCTGGCAGGCTTAGATATGAAGTATGAGAAAAAGAGAATAGTCAAGGGCGAATCCAGAGTTTTGGGCCTAAGCAGCTAGCAGGATAAAACTGTCGTTCACTAGAGATGGCAAGAGGAGCAGGTTTGAGGAGGGAAACCAAGAGTTTCAGTTTGTACACGTCCCATTTCTTTTGTGAATTACAGACCTTGTCTTTAGGGTCATCTTCAGGTGAAATGTCCCTTGAACTGGAAGGTTCTCAGTGCTTACTAATGGTGTACCCTTTTCCAAAGAACAAAAGAATACCGTATGCACATTCTGAATTGAAATTCTAGAAGCCACAAAGGAAGTGTCCTCTTTGGAGGACCGGGTCATAGTGGAGTTCTGTTCTCTGGCAGCCTTCCTTCCTTGGACATAACTGGTGACTACAGACTCAGCCTTGCTCTTGAAATTCAGAATTTCATCCAGCCTGCCTGACTTTTGGCATTAGTAATTGATACAGGTTTTCTGCCTGTCCTGAGTAGCAGGTTTTCTACCTGTCCTGAGTAATGAGTACCGGGAGTCCTTGTCAGAAACCTTGTTTGCTGGTACCAAAGATCGTCCCAACTTTTCTTCAGCAGAAGCATTGCCAGAGGGATTGCTGGCTTATGACCTTTTGGTAGCGGTCTTCCACAGGGTGTACAAATGCCGGGGAACAGGTGATTTTGTGGTTCTGCGCGTGAGTCTCTTTCCTAAACATTGACCCCTGATGGGGGATGTATATAGGGCTTTCTTTGAGAGACTGAATCCCAAGGTTCTACTCAGATGAAATCACAAAGTAAAAGCTTCTGCCAGGTTTTGTCTTGAAATGCAAACACCGCTCTTTTCAGAAATCTGAAGGTGAAAGAAGGCTTTTCTAAAACCACTAAATATGTTAGAACTTCCTAAGTTAAACCTAGTGGAATGGATTTTTTTTTTTAAGATAATTGGCTTCTACCTTTACAGTATCCCAGCGGTGGTGGTAGTGATTAAAATCAGCACACCGGACTCTGTGTGTTTGCTGCTGGGTAGGACAAGCCCCAACAACATTAATTAAACAATCACAGCTGAGAGGCAAGCATTTCCTGGGGATCAATAACCGTCTAGAAGGACTTGGTAATACAAAACCCAGCCAGACACTAATCCTCAGGATAGACCTTGTTGCCACTATCATTTTATGAGAAGGCAAGATATGTTGACATAGTTACAAAATTCTTTTAGCAAATGATGAACTTGCGGTTGATACAGCCAGGGTGTTTGCAAAAATATACATGCTCAGCTCCTAGCAAAGAATCGCGGGTCACCATCTTTCAGTTTAACATTTGGTTTATGGTAGCAACTCAGTCACCAAGGCCTGAGCCTTTTGACCTGGAGCAGCCCCTCCATGGGACTTCCTCTGCTGTCTTTAAGCTAAGCAGAGAACCATTCTGGGTAGATAAAAGCTATACCTTGGCATTTTATTATTCATTTCTATGGGCAGCCATTCTCCAAGTTTGGTCCCTGAGACTCTTTTCGGGGTCCATAAAATCAAAACTATTTTCATAATAATACCAAAATATTCTTTGCCATTTTCATTCTCTTTCTCTCAAGAGTAACCAGTGAAGTTTTCCAGATATTACATGACCTGTAACTATGTCATAACTCTGATGGCTCATGGAATGTGCACTTGTGGGTTCTGGGGTTTTACAATTTTTCAGTATACTATTTTTGTAACTTACTGTGATTCTGTAATTATTTCAAAATTGAAAACTTTTAAAAACTTCTAATACAGTAAATATCAATAAATATAACTCACATAAACAAAAGCTCTTTGAGGTTCTTAGTAATTTTAAGATTTGTAAAGGGGTCCTGACACCGAATAGACTGAGAATTGTTGCTCTAGAACATGGAAATAGGATAGGAAACCTTCTTTCCTTAGAAACTTGAAAGAAATCAGCTAACCTTTATTTACATACTGTCCGCCCTCCACTTCCTGATGTTCTCCTACTAAGGGGCAAAGGAAAGGGAGAACTCTGTACCCAACAGAATACCCAGCACTTTTGTTTACTTCATCCCCGGTAATTTATCTAGGATTCATGTGAAACAGTCTCTGAAACCTTAAAATTTGTATAAACTTCATAAAGATGCAGACTCACACAGGACTCAGGTTCAAGAAAGACTGTTTCTCTAGAGAAGAGTGCCTTTCAGCCTGATTTTAAGAATGCAAGAAGAAGAAAGTTACAGTTAATTGAGGAATGAAGCCTTAACCTCTTTCACTGCCTCAAAGCTGAGCTTGGAGGCCGCACACTCGTGCAGTATTTTTGCTCGTATCCTGAGTATCTTTTTTATTGCCCAGAAGTCACATTTTCTTACTAAGAAAGACTAAAAACCAGTCCACACTCGGATTATCTTACAACTTTTTGCAGCCGGTTTTCTAGGCTCTGGATACCCTAGTGAATTACAGCGAACGTTTCCATTTCTTTAGAGAGAAGCTGTAGGTCTGGGAAGATAAGTTTCTCCAGCAGTGGTGGCTGAGGGGTTCTGTAGCGTAGACAAGAAGACTTGAGCATTGCTCAATGCTCCATTGCTTCCTGTGCAGAGTTTCTGTATCAGGCCTTCTAGCAGAATAGCCCAGAAATCTAAAACAACACCCTGGCAGCGAAGAGGGGGCTCCCAGCTGTGGCGCTGCCCTGCTGGCTAACCTCCGGCATGTCCCTTCGGTCTTCCTTCCCATGTGTCTCTATCAGTGCTATTTCCAGAACAGGCCAGGGATTGACCTGCTGAAAAATACCTTTTCCTTAAATACCTTTTGTTCCCCCCAGTGTTCTTCTCTCCAATTTACGTAGCTCTGCTTTTTTCTGATGGTGCCTTCTGTTCAGGGGGCTCCAGCAGACTTACCTGAGAACCCGCACTATCAGAGGTGGGGGTGGGGAGACAGGCAGAGTACACGGGGGCTGCTCGTCTTTTTCCATCTGGTGACGTATTTTATGGGGAGGAATAAAGCCTCCCAGCATAGAATGGTCCATTGAACAGCAAATGCCAAATAGTGGTTTTAAGAGAACATTGTCAGCTGTTGCTCTGGCTTTTTTAAATTCTCCATGTTAGAAAGCTCATGTGAGTTTAATTTGTTCCTGACTTAATCTTTTCTCATTTGAACGTGCAGTGTATTTTTTCTCCCTGAGCAAGCAAAGAATTTAGTAAAATTCCATTTCTTGTCTGTCTTTTCCCAATCCTGAACTCCCCTAAAAATGATGGGTAATGAGAATTGTTTGTGCCCTGTCGTAGTAGAACACTTTGATGAATGGGTGTCAGTGGCTTCCACCTTTATAATTCATGGGTTGGACTCTACCAACGCATAAGTGCTGAGCTGTCACCTGTAAAGTTAATTTGGGCCTAGGTGATTACATAGCTTTCCTGTAAACTCTAGTTTAAGGATGCTGTCCCTGCCCAGGGAACCTCTGTTGTACAGAACAAGTGGGGGCCGTGCCCTTGGTAATTCCTACTTTCCTCAAATACTTTTGTAACATGTTGGAGGGGGCATAGCTGATTGTCCTGAAACATACGTGTCTGGAATGTGCATGTTAACATTCATATTTTACCTTTTTTGTCCTTTCTCTTACCTTTCCTCTCAATTTCCTAGGGTGATATCCACGAGGATTTTTGCAGCGTTTGCAGAAAAAGTGGCCAGTTGCTTATGTGTGACACGTGTTCCCGTGTGTATCATCTGGACTGCTTAGACCCTCCTCTGAAAACGATTCCCAAGGGCATGTGGATCTGTCCCAGATGTCAGGACCAGGTACTATGGGTGGGTCAGACAGAGTGATGGGCTGAGGAGGAAAAAGTACAGTCAGGAGGACCTCCTTTCCCCTCAGGTCTGGGGGAATGGTGGAGTCTTTCCCACTCCTGGTAATTCCCCTGGCCACCTCTGGTCTGTTCATGGCACTGCACTCACCCACGTAGCTTCCATCCTCTCAGGCTTCTCTGTCCTGTTACTGAGGTGGTGAGTCTGTGTGTAGGTGTAAAGACTCTAACTGCTTCCCTTTATTTAAAATGACTTATCTTCTCATGACCTTGCTCTTTAAAAGCCATAAGACTTTCTGCCTTTTTCTCTAAGAATGGTCCAAACCCAGTAGGTGGTTTTGAGACTTTTCTTTTGGAAATAAAACCCTTAAAGGAAAGTGCCCAATTGACTGTTTAATTCAAATAACAACAGTTTCACCTTTAACCTATGTTGTCACCGGGATCAGAGAACTAACTGTAAAGTGGCCGTCTTACTATGTCATGGACTTGAAAGGCAAACATTAATTGTCCTAGCCTCTTCCCTTCTCCTCTGTTTATTCTGATCTCTTTTTCTCAACTATCCATGTACCTTTATGTTCTTATGATAAGCTGTCTCCGTCTTTTTTGGAAGTAGGCAAAGTGTAAATAATAAATAGACCCAAGAGCACAGCAAACTTTGGGATGCTGCCCAGTTCTTTGGAATCCTGTTTGAGAGAATTCTGGTTTTTCCTCTTTTAATCCTGGTCCTCATCCTACTATCTTCACGAGATAGTAGAGACCATTCTGTGTTCTCTCCTGATGCTGCGCTGTGGCCGTCTGATAATTTTCTACACAAGGTCTAGATTATACTTTAGTATTTGGAACTGATATTTAATCTCCTTGGTCAGGCTATCTTTGAGGAACATATAAAACTAAAATTGAGACAGGCCAGTCAAGGGTGCGACTGTCCGTGCATGGCTGCTGCCATCATGCAGGCTTGTGGCTTGTCTGCCAGCAGTTCTGTCAGAGTAGTTGGACCTCATATGTGGCATAGATGAGAAGCTAGCAATGCCCAGCCAAGTCCCAGCCTCTTTCCAAGCTGGGGCTCAAGTGGCTTGGCTTTTCCTGTCATTGAACCTCATCCTGTCAGGAGTATCTGGAACTTCATGGTCTAGAAAGTATAGACCAGGGTTTTGCAACCCTGCCACCATAAATCCTTCCTGGATTGTGTCTGCCAGTAGCTACAGACACGTTGCTTGTTACTACACAGGGGATGTGTTTATACCTCCTTTCAAGGTTAAATTCTAAACTTCATTTCAGATGCTGAAGAAGGAAGAAGCAATTCCATGGCCTGGAACTTTAGCAATTGTTCATTCCTATATCGCCTACAAAGCAGGTAAAGTATCGGCCACACTCCCTTTTGTGTAAGCCTCCCCTTGCTTAAAGAAAAAAAGTACTGGAATGCCACATTTGTTTTGTTTTCAAAAGGAAATTTAAAGTTAAAAATGAAAAGCTTTTCTTGAACAGAATGAAAGTTTGTGTAGTATTTTCTTGGGGAGGAAGAACGAGAAGCGGCATCTTGTTTAGAGCCAGGCCCCCACCACTGACCGTTTCCTTAGCATGCGTGGCTGTACACAGAATAAGGGAAAGTCTAGGTGGGTGCCATCTGCACGCTGGCTGGAGCTCAGGGGAACTTTGGGCAAAATATCTTCTTTGGCCAGCATTCTGAACACATTGGCCTTTTCAAAGAATTTATTGTTAAAAAGTTTTGTTTTGTTTTGTTTTGTTTTCAGCAAAAGAAGAAGAGAAACAGAAATTACTTAAATGGAGTTCAGATTTAAAACAAGAACGAGAACAACTAGAGCAGAAGGTGAAACAGCTCAGCAATTCTATAAGTGTAAGTAGACCTCATGCTTCACTGGTGGGCACGGCTAGGGACCCTTCCACGGCACAAAAGTCCATGTGGCTCCAAGAGTGGATTCGGGTCCTTCAGCTTAATAGCACAGGTAACTTGGGGTGGACACAAAGTTACAGTTTGGCCCTCAGGACAGGTAGCCAGTTGGTATCTGGTGCCTTCACCAAGCTCTGGAACCTCCCATCGGCTTTGATCTGAGAGAGGATTTTCAGTCTCCAGGCTGAAGAGTTAAAGTAGTGACTACAGCAGGATGGCCACCCCCGCTGTGTGTTCCCAAGTGGGTTTGGGGGGACTGTGAAGCCTCTCCCCACGCCAGGTAGACACAGATCTGGTCCCTACAGAGCAGCCTTTCTCGTCGTCCTAGTTAGTGGTGGTCCGCATGGCCCCTCGCTCCCGTCCTTTCTTCCATGCCCTGCTGATTGCGTCTCCAGGTTTTCCTGACCAGCCTGAGGACGAGAGGCTCCTGGAGACAAGTATTGGAAGTAAATACTGTCCAGCCTGGCCTGTCCAGGTGGAAACCGGGTTGTATCTGCAGCAGAGATTCTGGGCCCCTCCAGAGCGGGTTTTATTTCTCATTGAGTAGGTGCTCCTCCCCTTGTTGGAGCCAGATGGCTTCAGTCCTCGTGGACAGCAGGTGGTACCCTGGACTTGGTGGCAGTTGGGCTGTCCCACTCAGCTGCTTTCTCCTCGTCACCCTACTCCCCGTGGCATGCAGGTTTCACATCTCTTTGCCTGCCTAGAACAGAAGCCAGCAGCAGGGGGAGACCGTAGGAAAAAGGGCAAATGACTGCAAGTCCGTGACCGAGTGGAAGGGTTTCTGTTGGCTGCAGTGTTTGATTCTCCCAAATATCACTGTGCTACCCCAGGCCTGCCTCTAAATTCTTGCCAACCGAGTGGTCCTCGGTAGCCCTCAGATTGGATCCAGATACCACTGGCTCGTTTTCTACCCTTGAAAGCTCAGTCCAGTCCAGAGCACACTGGCACCCATTTGCGTGGCAGAAGCATACTGAAACCTGCCCAAACCAGCTTCAGTGCAGCTCTGGGAATGTTGTTTTTAAATTGCTTTTATTTTGTAGCGTTAGAGTGGTAATTTACATTTGGTTTTAAGTCCTAGTGTCAAGCAGGGTTGGTTTTGAAACCACTCACTGGCATTCTCCCTGCTGCCTGTGGGGCNACCAGCTTCAGTGCAGCTCTGGGAATGTTGTTTTTAAATTGCTTTTATTTTGTAGCGTTAGAGTGGTAATTCACATTTGGTTTTTTAAGTCCTAGTGTCAAGCAGGGTTGGTTTTGAAACCACTCACTGGCATTCTCCCTGCTGCCTGTGGGGCCTCCTCCTTCCATTGGGCGCTTGTTTCCCCTCCAGTGCAGAGCAGAACAAGGCCTAGGTGCAGCACACCAGCCGGCAGGGTTCTTTTCCCGGGAGAGGGCTGCCAGGCCTGTCAGAAAAGCCACGGAGGCTCAGTGCCACTGCCCCTCTCATTTGCTGCAGAAATGTATGGAAATGAAGAATACCATCTTGGCCCGGCAGAAGGAGATGCACAGCTCCCTGGAGAAGGTAAAACAGCTGATCCGCCTCATCCACGGCATCGACCTCTCCAAACCTGTAGACTCTGAGGCCACTGTGGGGGCCGTCTCCAACGGCCCGGACTGCACCCCCCCTGCCAACGCCGCCACCTCCACGCCGGCCCACTCCCCCTCCTCCCAGAGCTGCACAGCGAACTGTACCCAGGGGGACGAGACTAAATAACAGAGCCCCGCGAGGAGAAGCCACGGGATCCCGGCGGCAAGGAGAGCAAAAACACTGAAGACTCTAGAAAAGCAAAGCCGGATTTCTTCTGGAAAGTACAGAATTCTTTTGGTTCTTTGGTTCCAGAGAGAGAGAAGATGCTTGTGCCAGGTGGCACCAGAGTTTGCCAATTGATCCTTCTTATTCTGTGTGTACATGCAAAGATTGGACCATGTTACATGAACTAGTGCCAGCTGGAGGTTCTGTGCCAGCACCATGCCAAGTGAAATAATATATTTACTCTCTCTATTATACACCAGTGTGTGCCTGCAGCAGCCTCCACAGCCACCATGGGTTTGTTTTTGTTTCGTTGGGTGGGGAGCAGGGACGGGCGGAGGGAGGAGAGCAGGTTTCAGATCCTTATTTGCCGAGCCGTTTGTTTAGGTAGAGAAGACAAGTCCAAAGAGTGTGTGGGCTTTCCTGTTTCTAAACTTTCACTACTATAAAACCAAAAAAAGGAAATCGAGATTTAACCAACCCCAGTGCCCAGAGGAGGGATGGGAGGGAATGGGAGGGAGCCGGGGTGGGGAAAGTCTATCAAATAAGCAGTATTTCCTATTGTCTGGGGTGGGGCACAGTGCCCGGAGAGGTGGACACCGAGGACAGCCACGGGGTCCTTCTCCCGCGGACTCTGCTTCCCGCCCCTGGGCGCCCCCCCCCACTCCCCGCGTTCCTTCCCTGCTTTGGCAAATTGGCGCGCATCCCCGTGGATGATCCGGTTACCTTCCCTCTCCAAGGACAGGCAAGAGGCCGCCTCAGCCGGGGCCATTGCCCGGGGCAGGGAAAAAGGGTGTGTCCAGGGAGGAAAAAAAAGGTGGATCAGTGATTTTTACTTGAAAACAAGCTCCATCCCTTTTCTATATTTATAAGAAGAGAAGATTCTGAGAGAAGCAGCACGCGACCCAGGTGTGTGTGAATTGAATGGAGATGTTTCTTTTCTCTTTTTTTAAATTTTTGTTTTGTTTTGTTTTCTTTAAGAAAAAGTTTTATTTTGTTGTTTCTTTTACTTTTTTGGTAACAAAAACTAAAATAAGGAATAGAAAAGCTGTTTTTCAGGCTGACAGTCAATTAAGGGTAGTCGAGGCCGTGCATGGTAGAATAGGAATCATAGTGTCAGTGAGGTCCAGTGAGTCCGTGTGAGTCCTTGTGTCATCGTTCGGGGCACTGTTTTTTATGCAAGGGCAAAAATCTTTGTATCTGGGGAAAACAACAACAACAACTTTTTTTTAAATTAAAAAGGAAAATAAAAGATATTGAGGTCTTCCTAGTGTTACTTAAATTAAGATCAAGGTAAGAAACATTGTAAAAAAAAAATTACAAAAGTGCTATTTGTTTCCTAAAAACAGTGATTTCTATTAAAAAGGTGTCAGAACTGGAGAAAATGCTGTGTAGTTATAATTTTTTAGCACAGAACCTGCTGATCATGATGACATTTTGCTGTGTTTGTGTCTCAAGACTGGTGGGCTAGTCTCCGTGATTTCTGTCCTCTGGACGACTGCAGCCCTGATGGGCAGCGGCTGAGCCCTCCCACCACTCTCCCCTCCTCGGAAAGGACTGTCCTCTCTTCTTGGCGCAGGGATCTGGGCTTCTGGTTTTGAAGCCCACATGGAGTGTGGATGGTATCAGGGCCCTACCCTACCCATTGTCTCCTCGGATTTTGCTAGAGCAAAAGGCTGGTGCCTATATAAGATCCCTTCCTTTGGTGCTGCTCTCCGTCTTTCAGCCACCAGCATTGTGAGTGCCTGGGGGACAATTTTGAAGGACATGGCCAGTGACACTCATTGGTGCCCAGGCACCCTGGCCTTGGTGGGAGGGTGCAGGGGGTAGGCTGGCTGCATCAGCCCTTGGTGCTGAGAAAGAACAAAGGAGTGAGATGTCTTGAGGGTACATGGTGTCTCTGAGACAAAGAGCCCCAGGGTGGCCTTTATGTCTGTCTTGCCTTTGAAGAGGTCTGACTCTATAGCGCTTTCTCTGCCTGCTGGCTCCAGGTACTGGGGATAGAGTTTACTGCCCTTTGCCCATCCACAAGCTTCCTGGGCGACCTTTGGCTAGAACTGCTGTGCTTGCCTTGGCTTGGCCTGTCTCCTTTTTGAGAAAACTAGGGTTCTGAAAGACTCAGACCATTTCTGTCATCTTGCCTCGTGCGAAGTGAATTTTGTCAGGTGTGTGCCCTCTTCAGAGACCTTGGCCCATCGTGTGCCTGGCCCATGGGAGGGAGGCAGGCGCTCGTCGCCCCAGCTCTCCTGGGACAGCTCTCCCAAGCCCGCCCCATACTCCATAATGGCCAGAGTCTAGGAGGGGCAGAAAAGGTCCTGTTAGTTTCTCCCTCGCCCAGTTAGGCCCAGAGATCCCAGTTAGAACCCTGAAAGCAAATTCAAGAGAAAGGGTTACTTCTTAGGTCAAATATGCCTCATCTCTGCCGGCCATTTCATCTTCCCAGGAATGTTAGGGGACTAAGAGTGGCTTATACAGGCATCAGAGTCAGGCCCTGGCTGCGAGGTTGCCTGAGAAGGACAGAGGAGCTCCCTTTTCTCCTGTAGAAACCAAGGTGCTACGTCTAGTCAGGGAGCTTTGGAAATGCCTGGACTAGTTGGAGAGGAATAGTTGGCAGAGGCTCAGAGCCCAGCAGCAGGCTGTGCGTCCGTTCTTAAGCTCTCCCATTTGACTTGTCTGGGCCCAGAGACTGGGAGTTGCCACATAAGACCTATCTTTTCTTGAAAGAAGTTAGGAAACGATCATCACTAGAGGCCTTGGTTCGGAAAGGAGCTGTGTGCGAATTCTCGGGGTGTTGGGGGCGATGGGGGGCAGAGCGAGGCACTGACTGGTATCTTGCCTGCTGCTGTGAGTACGCACACTCCGGCCTCACCCGGGGTTGGGATAGGGATTCTTCCTAAAGTGCAGGCACGAGCTATTTTGTGTGTGAGTCAGCTGGTGTGGAGCACAAAATGCAACTCTGCCCCCAAACCCACGTTCTGGACTCAAATTCCAAAACTTAACTTACTGCCAAGAAAAGGCCCTGGTCACTCCGCCTCCTTTTCCTCTACTGTCCTGCCGAGAGAAGACCCTCTGTGCCCTAGACCTGTGGGTGCTTGTGACCACCCGAGACACATGTTCGTGACTCCTCACCTGGGCTGTCTCCACCTCCCTCTTCTCCTTTCCCTCTGCTGCTCTTTCACCATGCCCAGGCTTAGCTGCTCACAGGCACATCTCAGACCAGCTGGCTTCGCAGTCACTTCAGAGCCCAGGGAGTGGCTGGTCTGGGACGAGGCGTTGGCTGCCCCTGGGCCCTTGATCAGGAGGCCAGTGGCGCAGGCACTGCACCCTGGAGCCGGTGAGGTCATGTTGCTGTCATCTTCCTGCCTCACATTCTTCTTGCCAATGGCCCCCGCAGGTCCTTTTTCTTTGCTGGAGCCTGTTGGGTCTTGTCTCGCCTCTGCTGAGCTCATCCGGAGTTCTGCTCTCTCCGTTCCTTATCAGGCCCTTTGGGGCAAGCGGGCTCGGGGGGCCTTCTCTGCGCAGGGCAGCATCCGAGTGCCCAGTTTCCCTGCAGGGCCTGCCTGTCCTGGCTTCTTCCTGGCTCAGGCTCAGTAGTGCAGGTGGGCACAACGGCCGCCCCCACGCCTCTGCTCATAAGTGAGGGTGACTGTTTCCCGCTAGGTCTGCATGGACGGTTGCCCCTCCAGCCATCTCTGATACTTCCTCTGGGGGCCAGCAGAGCCTCTCTGGGCTCTTACTCCCAAGTCACACCACGCACACTAAGAGGTTTCCTCCCTTCACTCCCTTTCAGGGTGTGGTCTTATTTATCCAAAGGGCTTAATTTAGGAGACTTTTACCCCAGGGGTAAAAGGCTCTCCTGGGTAGTGGGATGGATGGTGGCCCAGGTACGCTCCAGGCCCTGGGTTCTCCAGATTCCATGGCTTCTGTTGGATAGGGGCAACTCTGCTCTGTAAATGACTGTGGGCCTCACCCCCACCCCTCAGCTGGGCACCTTGACAGGAAACAGGAGACCCATTCTCACCCTGACTTATAGCCGTCCTCGGTGTCCGCTCCTCTCCAAGGGAGGGGGCGGCCCCCGGGAAGATTTCCCTGGCCCTCCGGCATTAGTGAAGGGGAGGACGCTGGGGGTCGTCCCCCCCAGAGAGCCAGGGTGGAACTTTTAAAAAGAGCCCTCGTAGAGGAAGGGCAGGGCTCACAGATTCCACTTTGCTCCCCCCTCCCACGAGGCCCTTCCTCCCTGAGGACTCCCCCATCCCCCACAGCAGCCTTTGGCCCCTGCACCTCTGTCTTTGGGTCCTCAGCCCAGGGTAAGCTGCAGTCAGGCAGGACAGGACGGGCAGCCAGAGGTCAGCACACTCCGAGCAGAAAAGAGCCAGCCAGCCCCCAATCCTGTCTCTTGTCCACGCCCTTTGTGATTTCAGTCTTGGTAGAACTTGTATTTGGAGTTTTGTGCTTCAAAGTTTTTGTTTTTGTTTGTTTCATTTTTGTTTTGAGGGGGTGGGGGGGATCCAGAGCAGCTGATCAATTTGTATTTATTTATTTTAACATTTTACTAAATAAAGCCAAATAAAGTCTCTCAGCCTCATGGTGTTGGGTTTGGGGCAGGGGAGGGTGGGCAAAACACACTCGGGTCCGGGCCCTCCTGCAACTCCAGGGAGACTCAGCCTCTTCCCGGCTGACCCACACCCTCATGCCCCAAACCAGATGGAACGTGAAAGCGAGCTTGAAGCACTTTAATTACGAAAAAGGGATGTACAGATGAAGACGGGGGAACCAGCCCCAAACAGCTGGGGCACCAGGAAAGTAGGCCCCAGCCATAGATAGCAGCAAGGGGAAGGAAGCCCCCAGGACCCACCCCACAGGTGCTCCAACTGAAGCCCTTTCCACTGAGACTTTCAATAATTTAAATAACGGGGAGCAGGGGGGAAGGTGGCCAGGGTGTTCCAGTGTCCGCAGGGAGCCTGTGAGAGCCAAGGGGGAGGATGGGGGTGAGCCACGCAGGCCCAGCCTCCGGGGGGTCAGGCGGGGCCTCGGGGCTGCTGCAGGGCCGTGAGGTATTTGAGGGCAGCAGCCCCATAGTGACGGGACAAGTCCTGGTGGAACTCATCCTTCAGGGCCTGGAGGCAGTCACGATAGGTGGGGCTGGAGCGGAAGCGAGAGATGTCAAGGCTTGGGGCGTGTGGCAGGTGGATGGCGAAGGCCTCGGGCAGCACCAGGAGCTCATACTCCTACAGGGGCGGAGGCAGATGGACAGTCATTGCCTGGGCTGGGGGTTAGGGGATTGCAGCTCTGGCGGATGGGGAGCAGGCTTACTTGATAGCCCCTGACAGCCAAAGTAAGGCCAAAGGGCAGATTTTAGTTCTATACCGATGGAATTTCTAACAGTCCTGCCTAATGGTGCCGTGTGCCATGCTGCGGTATAGTGAGCTCCCTGGGCCTGGAGGCATCCAAATTGAAACTGGAGGCAGGAAGGCACCTCCTCACCTGGGCATCCAGCTCCACAATGTGGGCCACCTTGTTCCAGCCAAAGCCCACAAATCGGGGGTCATAGCGGGGACAGTCGCGAGGCACGACCACATAGGGCTCGTAGTCAGCTGCCCACTGCACACGGTATGGGGTCTGAGCCTCCCGCCAGCGGGCGTAGTCTGTGGGCGCGTGACCCTGGGGCCACTCGTGGTACCTGTGGAACAGGATGGGGCAGGGCGCCGAGCTAAGGCTAGGAGCTCAGTGAGAGGGTGGGGGCACCGGGGTGGGGCACGGAGCCGAGCAGAGCAGTGGCCTCTCCCACCTGAAGGTGTAGAGGGAGCCAGAGTCCAGCAAGGCCAGCAGTTCGGCCTTGGAGCTGGGGAAGCTGAAGCGGTAGCGTAGGGTCTCGAATGCCGGCACCACCAGAGCCGCTTTCCGCTCTCTGCCCAGCTTCAGCTGCTCGATGGAGGCCCTGAGGGGGAGTCCCCGTGAACGCGGCAGAGGAGGGAAGGCTCCCGGCCCAGCGAGTCCCTCGCTTCTCTTAGCCGCGGGACCCCAGGCCGGCTGGCCCTACCGCCCCGCAGGAGACGGACTCGAGTGCGGCTGCTACGGGAAGCAGGTCCCAGCCTCCCGTCCTCTCCCGCGGCAGCCCAGAGCACCGATGCGGCCCCCGCCCCCGGCCCCCGTATGGACCCCAGCTAACAGAGGACACTGAGGCCCAGAAAGGAGCCACCACCACTTGCCTAGGGGCCCCGTCCACAGACACCCTCCGCCGTTCCTCTCCCTCCCTCCCCAGGCCCACCTGAGGTAGTCGTAGAGGGAATAGGCAGGCAGGAAGTCAATGTCGCTGAGGAAGACGTAAGGCGTGAGGGCCTGGGCCAAGGCCACGTTACGCAGCTGGTTGACGGGGTAGAGGGGACCCTCACGGTACACCACGTGGTAGGCCACGTTCTGCCGGGCAGAGAGCACTGCCGAGGCCTCGACGAAACGCAGGAACTGCTGGGCCTCTGCGTCTGTGAGGTACAAGGCCAGGCTCATGGGGCCCGGCCAGTGCCTGCACAGGGCTTCCAGCATCTGCAGCCTGGGGCGAGGGGGGTGGTCAGCCCGGCTGGGACACCTCCCCCAGGCAGCTGCCCTAGACACCCCTTCAAAGGACTTACTGAGCACCTTCCCAGGGCTTTTTAAGCGGGTCTCACCTAATCTTCACAACTACCCCGCAGGGGGGGCCCTTTCCCAGGTAACAAATAAGAACACCGAAGGCCAGAGATAGTAAGACTTGCCCGTGGTCCCAAAGCTAAAGAGGGGCAGTTCCAGGCGCTTGCATGATTCCCCAAACCCAAGCTCTCAACCACAGCCAGTGTCTCCAAATTCTGGAACTCCTCAAGCATGAGGCAGCGAGCGAGAGCTCTTCCTTCCACCCGCTGAAACCGTCCTCTCGCAAATCCCCAGTCCCAGCCCCTGCCTTGCCCCCTGCCGCGGCCCTCGGCACTCTCACCGGTCAATGGAGAGCTGGGCCACCAGGGTGACATCGTGAGGCCGGGGAAGCGGCGGCTCGAGGGGCAGGAAGGTGACGTGCACGCGGTGCACGGTGAGCTGCTGCTGCCGGAACTCGAAGCAGGCATCTTCCTCGTCCAGCTGGGCCAGGGCCCGCTGCACCTGCGGGGGTCGGGGGGAGACGAGCGCCAGGGCTGCGGCGGGAGGGTAAGGCCCCAGACAGGGCCGGGTCCCACCAGAGCAGACAGGGGGCAGAGCCTCCCCAAGGCAAGGGAAGGCGGCTCCCTCTCACCTGCTCTGCCCCAGACGGGGGCGGGCTGGGGCACCCGAAGAGCTCTCTCCGCAGCAGGTTCCCGTCATACTCCAGGAAGGTCAGGTAGAGGTTGCGGAAGTGGTCCACATGCTTGTTCTTCACCCGCAGCTTCTTGGGGGAGTTCCAGTGGATTACCTGGGACCCAGGAGGGTGGTGTTCAGGGGATGGGCACAGGGAACGGAAGCCCACCGCTCGGCCCCTGGCCCACTCACCTTGAGATCAGACGCCTCCGAGTAGCAACGCTCAGCCAGCGTGTGGTCTGACAGCTGAACGTTCCAGACGCAGGGCAGGGGCTGCACCAACCTGGGGTGCTCCTTGATTACGGCATTGAAGATGTCCTGGGCGGAGACTTCCATCATGCCTCGGCCCAGAGCCTGCCCCCCACCCACCCTCCCACCGCTCCCCGTCCAACGCTCCCCCCAGACCTGGTCGGCCAGTGAGGTGGCGGGCAGGGTGAGGAGCTCCCGCGTGGCCGTCAGCTTCCACATCTGCTCCCAGCCAGCCTGCCGGAGCCGGTCCAGCCGCAGGAGGATCACACCTGCCCAGGGGAAGGGGTGGTCATGCCCACCTGGGGTAACCCTGCTCCTGGGGTCAGGGGTCACGAAGACGGCTTTCGAATGTTTACTTTTTAACTTATTGGTATTTTCTGACTGCTCAGACAGGAGCATGGACTGCTTCGGCCAACCATCATTCCTCTTGGGGGGGAAGGGGGAGCACTGCACAGCTTACAGAGCACCTCCACAGCCATCTTCTCACACTCAGTGATCCCAGGGCTGGCAAAATCATCCCCATTTAATGGATGAGAAAACAGAGGTCCAGGGGGACCAAGTGGCTTGGCCACAGTCATCCAGCACAGCCATGGTTGGAACTGTTTTCCGGCTCTTCGGCCAGTGTTCTTTCCACAGCACTATTCTTTGGGGAGGGGGGTGGTTCCTAGCATTCTGTGCCCTGCCCAGTCCCTGGGGCCTGAGGACCAGCGGCCACCCCTCCTGCCTCCCCCCACCGCTGTCCCACCTGTGTTAAATCCCCGGCCCAAGGCAGGCCAGGGCCTGTGGTTCCTCCAGAGGTTGCCCAGGTACCAGTCGCTCTGGTTCTCCACAAGACCGATCACCTGCTTGTCTGGGAGGGGAGGGCACGAGGGAGCTGCCTGAGGCTGCCACTGGACCTCGGCTCAGGGCTGGGCTACCGTGGGGCCTGGACAGGCCAGGGAGGGGGGACTGGCTGGGGCTGGGTCCCAGGCCTCTCACCAGAAAAGTGAGCAAACAGTGCCCAGAGTTCTGCGATATCAGAAGCGAAGGTGACATCTGTGTCCAGGACAATGACACGGGCCAGGTCAGGGGGCAGGGTGGCAGGCAGCACCAACTTCATTAGCCCGTACAGGCCAGAGTAGTGCTTGTTGGGGATCCAGGAGACCTGGGGCTGTGGGGGGGAGGGGAAGGACAGGGCATGAACCTGGCAGAGAAGGGTCTATGAGTGCCAGAACACATTCCGGGTGACGGGGGGCAGAAGGCCCCAGGGAGGAGGAGGGGTTTGAGCTTCTGTAGGTGTGATGGGACTGGGGGGGGCGTCCCAGGTAGGTCTAACCTCTCCCCCACACCCCACCCCCCATGCCCTGGGAGGAAGGAAAGGGCTGGGCACCGCCAGAAGGAAGTGCAGAAGGGCCAGGGCTCCTGCCTTGAGCTCCTCTGCGTCATAGAAGCTGACCCAGACAGCGGGCACCATCCACGTGTGGAAGAGCATCTCCAGAATATTCCTGGCCATGGTATCAGTCACCAAATGGAAGTGCAGTGGATTTTTCCTTCGGGAAGGACAGGTAAGGGAAGCTGATAGGCCCGAGAAGGAAGAATTCGGGACAAGACCCACCGGAGGGGCTCGGAAGTGGAAGCACCGACTTCCATCCTTAGCTTAGGTCACTGTTAGAACCACCTTCAACGACGGAAGGGACACTGTCCCCGTGGCGCATACAGGGTAACTGGAGCTCTGAGATCCTGCCCATCCTGTGTCCCCTTCCCCACTCCGCACCCCCCCCAACTGGTTATACCTGTAGAAGAGCACGGATTTCACCAGGGTGACGAGGTCTCGGCTGGAGTTCTGTCCCGCACACACGATGGCCACGTGCAAGAGCTGGGGAGGGGACGCAGCGGTGGGCAACAGCCCCTCCCCCACTGGACGGTAAGAACCCACGACCCCACGACGGGGCTGGCCGGGCTCAGGCCAGGGGAGCCCTTCCAGGCGACAGAGCTAAGGGAGAGTGGGGTGGGGGGATGCGCAGCAGGAGTCCACCCTTATTTCACAAATGGAGAAACTGAGCCCGGGAGCAGGGTAGGCGTCCCCGGCCGGCTGGTCAGTGCCGGAGCCACCTGGCGGAGCTCGCCAGGTGTCGTGATTCCCACAGGTGCCCGGGTGGCCCGGCTGGGGGCGCGGCGCCCCTGAGATTCCCGCCGCCAGGGGCCGCGCGCACCTACCTCGCACTTGGGCAGCGGCGGCCGCGGCGGGACGCAGTCCGAGCGGTTGTGGCCCCCGCGGTCCGCAGACAGCTCTCCGTCGAGGGCAGCAGACCCCCGAGGCCTCCCGTCTGTTGAGACACGTGGCGTCAGCGGGCCGGGGAAGGATCCCGGGCCCCTCCGCTCGCCTCCTCGCTCGCCGCGCTCACACTCCACGTCCCCGCCGAACTGGAAGAATCCGATCAGAAGCAGCAGGAGCAGCAACGCCGCGGCCCCCAGCGCCCGGGGACGCCCTCGGGGCAGCATGGCTGCCGGCCGGGGCGCTCAGGGCGGGGCGCGACCCCGGGCTGCAGGCTCCATCGCTGTCCCTGTGGATCAGGGAGGGAGGGGGTTGGATCAGCCTTGGGCGACGGGGCCCGACGTCCACCTGGTCCTCCCTCCCGCTCTGAGTCGCCCCTCACCTGCTTCAGCGGCTCGGGGACCCCGACCTTCCTCTTCCAGAAGCCGGCCGGGGTGCAGGGGAAGGGGGTGGAGGCGCAGGCCAGCCCCGTCCAGAGCAGGAGCCAGCCCCGCCCCCAACCTGGGTTCAGGTTTCACCTCCGCTCTGCTGAGCCCAAAGGGGCGGGGAGACCCCGGGGGGCCTGGCCCCACCCCCTGCCTCGGCTTCCGACGGCCCCCCCCAACAAGCCCAGGAGGGGAATCCCCCGGGATGGCTGGAGGGAGCGGGAGCAGCCACCCAGGAAGGCCCAGTCCCCGCCACCTGCCCTGAGCCCATCCCCCTCTTCGCAGCTCGGGGGCCCCATCTCCTCCCCTTAACGTCCCAACGGGGGAGGGGCCCGTGACCCCGGGCCCGGGATCAAAGGGACGGCCGGGCTAAGGAGGAAGGAGTGGAATGCGGGCCCTCGAGGGTCAGGGACACCTGCTCTGGGCACTGGGGGCGGGGCCGGCCGAGACCTGCCCGGGAGCCTCGGAGCACCTGGAGCTCCCGGGCCGCTCCACCCCTGTGCAGGCCCGCCTGGCTGCGCGGCCCGGACAAAGCCGCCTTGCAAAGGTCGTCTCCTGCCCGGGAGCTGGCAAGGGGGCTCCATGACGCGGGGACCGGGATTCTCCACCCTTGCCTAGACCTGTGCACTGTGACTGTGGCTGGGACTGCATTTCTAACCCTGCCCCACCTTGCACCCCACAGCCGACCGCAGCCTGGCCTCGGCCCTGGCGGGAGTGGTGGGCGCTCTGGCGGTGCACAAGAACAGTCACGGTTGGCTGAGCGCACATTCTCCGTGCCAGGCCCTGCGCTGAGGTTTGAGGAGCCTCATCTCAGTTAACCCTCCCCTCAGGCCTGTGATGCAGGCATTAGTCTCCCCTGAGAAGAGAAGTGGCCTGTTAGAACACCCACCCTTTCCCCAGACCCCTTCCTAGGCTCTTCCCTGAAGGCAAAGTGGCCTGCTGCTCTTCTCTGAGGGCTTCCTGCCCCTGGACTTGCCCCTGATGCTCCTTCTGCCTGGATTCTACCAGATTCTCCCGAGGCCAGCTCCTCCTTCCACATCCCTTGGTTTATTTTATTCCTAGCACTCCTCTGAAGTTGACCTTGTGGACTTGTTTATAGATCCCCCCACCCCCCGAAGAAGGCTGCTTGTGGGCCTGGAGCCTTGTCTATCTCGTTCTGTACTGGGCGCCAGAGCCCAACCAGGGTCCAGCACCCATGAAGCCCTAAGTATGCACTGAAAGTGGATGGGACTCACCAGGCCTCTCCGAGACCCGGGGTAGCCCAACTTCACCAATAAAAAGTGAGGGCCTGAGAGACCCTAACCCCAAAAGATGCTGTGGAAAGCAGTTCAGCATGAGAACCCCCAAGTCTCCTCCTTCAAGATGCTGGGATACCTTTCTCTGGGAGATGGGGGTTTTCCAGGAAGGTCCAGTTTTGGAGGCCAGGGGGAGTGGTTGCCATGGAGACTGATGGTGGCTCCCCGCACATTTGGGAATTAAAAGGAGATGAGGGGATGGGCATGGGCGTCTGGAACTTTGAGCCTTCAGCACCCCCCCCCCCAACCCTCATCTCTAGCCTGGAGCTGGAGTGGGGTGGATGAATCCCTCCCCCAGACCCTCAACAGAGACTGGGGATGGTGGGGGGAGGGTAATAAATGTGAGGGAGAAGGTAGAGCACACAGGTCAGGGCCTGGCCAGGGGGTGCGACAGGAGCTGGGGCTGCAGAACTTACTGTGGCTACTCACAATGCCAGCCCTTCCTTGCTTAACCTTACCACTCAGGGAAGCTGCTCGCCGAGGTCCTTGCTGGGCCTCCAAGAGCTTGCTCTGGGGCAGAGGGAATGGGAGGCAGGTGTGGGCATATGAAAGGGTGCTGGTCTTCTAGGCCTGAGACCTGGTCTGACCCAGCTCTGCCCAGGACTTTGCTGTGTGACCTAAGCCCAGTCAGGCGCCCCCTCTGGGCCTCAGTGCCCTCATCTGTACTTGTTAGACTGGACTAGCTCTCTTCTGCAGCTCAGGGCAGACTAAAGGAGGGAGGTTCTGGTGCAACTTGCTCAGAGGCCCTTCCAGCCCAGCTAGGTGACCAATTCCAGGCAGGGACCCAGAAGGGAGGGGCTGCGCTGGGTGCCTCCAGCACACACGGCCACTCTTTGTTTCTGGAACCTAATCAGGCCTGAGATCTGGAGAGGAAATTCAGGCAGCCCTGCTGCCAAACTGGCTGGGCCTGTGCTCCTCTCCCAGTCCTGCAGGAAGGAGGAGAAAAAGATGCCAGTGTCCCTCACTCTGGGGGATGCTGCTGCTCTGTCCTTCACACCTATTCTCCCCAGAACCACAGGACGATCAGCCAGCTCTGTGAGTATCAAAGAAACCTCATACTCCCTGTCCTCACTCTCTCCACGGCTGCAGAGGGAGGGACTGGAGGAGTGCCCCCCAGTGAGGTTCCGGAACAGGTTCATTAAATGGCGGGGTACAGGGAGGAAAGGAGAGAGTCCCACACTGAATGCCCTGAGCCCTGGTCTTAACCCCAGCTGCTAACCTTACTCACGACCAAGTGGCCTCACTGTGTCACTGCCCTTGCTGGGCTGTGGGCAGCAGGAGAGAGGGCACTGCTGTGGGAGACACACCTTGTAGTCCATTTGGCCAGTGCCATGCTCTGTGACCTGGGACAAGTCCTTTCACTTACTTGGGCCTCTTATTCCTCATGTGTGAAAAAGAGTTAATCCCTAGCTGGCAAGGTGGCCGGAAGGAAGGGTGTAGGAGTGAGCCTGACACAGAAGAAAACTAAGCTGGAAAGGAGGATGAGGGGGAGGGGAGGGCAACGAGGGGCTGTAGCTTCCGAGTAAGGTGTGTTGCTTAAACCGCCAGACTAGACCAAGATTCTAATGTGACTGGGCGTTCTTAAGCAGATCCTTTCCACACCTGCAGATAATATCCTGTAGAAAGAATTAGGTAAAATTATGTTATCACTACTCTCAGGGTATCCTGAACCTGCGCGCTTAAGGTCCCCAAAGGCTCAGTCCCTTGACCCCACCCAAGCCCCGCCCCTTTCCCCACAGCCAATCAGTGGCGGCCTCCTCGGAGCGTCAGATTCCCTACCTCTGGCGGCTCCTCTCCCGCCACAGGCCCTTTCAGGGAGGTCGCCCGGTTTGGGAAGATTCCCAGGAGTCTCCCCCGTCCCTTGGGGAGCAGCTGAAGACCGGGAGGTGCATCCGAGGGCCGAAAAGCGCTTTGAGATTGAGCCCGAGTTCAAGGACCAAGTCTCCCCTCAAACCATTTTACAGATGGGAAAACTCGAGACCCTGAGAAGGGAAACATTCGACCAAGTCACCCCAAGCCAAATGCAGAAGGACAAAGCAGAGTTTTCTCCGCGAAGATGGGAGTGCACGTCCGCACAGTCCATGCGGGAACTGTGGCCAAAGCCCAGCACTAAAGTGGCTGAGCAGGGGATCGAGACTGCGTGGAAGGCTGGATTCTTCCTCAGTTTCCCCGGCACTACCTCTGGTGGGGGTCGGGAGACGAGGCAACTGGCCATACGGGCGCCTGCCAGGACTCCCCACCGACCTTCCCAAGTCTAATCGAAGTTCCTTTAGCAAGCTACCTCCCAGCCCTTTAAAATACAGTCGTCCCGTTCGAGCCTCTCGGCGTTCTATTGGAAAGACTCCAGGATCCTAGACCATTCTCTAGAGTGAACTGCTCAGACTACCGCGGGAGCTTTCTTGGAACTGTTAACTGCGCAGGCGCAAGAGCAGCCCACCCGGAAGGCGGAAGAACCGGGTCCCAACAGCGCGGGGTGGGTCGAGGGCGGGGTGTGTGTTAACCAATGACCTGAAGGAGCAGGGAGGGCGGGATTAGGCCCGAAGTTGCTAAGCGCTACGCTAGTGGGAGGTGATTTAAGAAATGGGGTGAAGGGTGGTTCAATGGCCCTTCACGTCATCATCCTTCTGGCCCTCGGAAGTTAAGCGACGAAGAGGCGGGCCTAGGACCGGAAGCAGGAAGGAGGGCGCAGGAAACAGGGTGCTGCAGCTCGTCGTACTGTCGGTCCGTGAGCCTGTCGGTCCCGAGGGCAGGATGGAGAAACTGCGGCTTCTGAGCCTCCGCTACCAGGAGTACGTGACTCGTCACCCGGCCGCCACGGCCCAGCTGGAGACGGCAGTGCGGGGCCTCAGTTACCTGCTGGCAGGTGCTACCCTGACCTTTGCCCCACCCCTTAGGGGCTCTGACCTCTGACCCCACTGGCCCCTTCCCTTCGGAGTCAGGGTTGTGATCGCTGTGCTTGAGAAGTTCCTTCCAGGTTCCCGTGGGGCATAGGGAGGGGATGTCCAGGGCCCCGAAGCCGCAGGCTGAGGCACATGCTCAACGTCGCCTCCTGTGCCTTCTCCCCAGGTCGCTTCGCTGATTCGCACGAGCTGTCAGAGCTGGGTGAGCGGGGCTCTAGGGTGGGTGGGGCGGCGGGGTTTCCCGCAGTCCTGGGTTTTCCTTTAGATGGTCCTGTGCTGAATCGGACAAAGATCCAGAGTCCACTGTCTTGTGCCCCGCCCCCCCATAGTGCAGAGACAAATCTGGGGACCTTGATTGTTCAGGCGGCTGACCCAAGTACCCTGGCTGCCTTGGCCCAGTTAATCCTCCCTGTAGTCATATGAGGCAGGTACTGTTACTGTCCTCAGTGTCCAGTTAAGGCAACAGAAGTTCCGTGAGGTTAGGGGACAGCTACTGATGATCCTGGAGCCAGGATTCAAGCCTGGATTTCTCACATTCAAGGAGCCCCAGACTGTACTGCCTCGGTAGTGTTTGCCCAGGGAATACTGGAGGTGTTGGTGGTGGAGGTGGGGCGGACTTTCAGGGACAAGCTGTAGAGAGCTGAGCCCAGGAGGTGAGACCACACATCCTTGGCTACTGAGAGCGATGGGACGTTCTGGGCAGCTGGCTGACCAGGGCTCTGCAGCAGGGCAGTAGCTGCTTTGTCGCAGAGATCAAACCATCCTTTCTTGTTCCAGCCACTCACACAAGATCATACTGGGGAGTGTGGAGCTCTGAGGAAGTGGGTGGGGAGGCAGGTTGGTTTCCACACTGTCTGTGGCTGGCAGAGTAGAGCAGGTAACAGGTGATCCCTGCAGCTTTGGGAGGAGGGGAGAAGGGGAGGGTGTCGAGGCCGCAGAACCAGCCCCTCAAGGCCGCATTCTCCCCCTCAGTATACTCGGCCTCTAACCTGCTTGTGCTGCTCAATGATGGGATCCTGCGGAAGGAGCTCCGGAAAAAGTTACCCGTGGTGAGAATTCTGTCAGGAGCCGAGGGCGGGAAGCACAGGGACTTGGGAGTGAAGGAGTAACCGCCAGCCCACGTGTGTAGCGTGTGTTATGGTCTCAGAGTGTGAGACATGCCTATATCCGTCTGAGCTTCAAGCCATCTCACTGGGTGAAGGGTCAAGTTGTTAGTGCCCTTGTCTCAGATGGAGAGACGGAGTTTCAGAGACATAGAGTAGCCTCTGCCACCTGGAGAACTCAGGCCTACACAGGTCGTCTTACAGAAAATCCCTCTCCTGTCAGAAGAATCCCCTAGGGGGAGGGCCTGGGACTGCCCCCCCCCAAACCTGACCTCTTGGCCTGGGGTCCTTGCAGTCGCTGTCCCAGCAGAAGCTGCTAACATGGCTGAGCGTGCTGGAGTGCGTGGAGGTGTTCATGGAGATGGGGGCCGCCAAGGTGTGGGGTGAAGTGGGCCGTTGGCTTGTCATCGCCCTCATCCAGCTGGCCAAGTATGTTGGGACTGAGGAGGGCAGGCCCTGGGTAGGGGTGACTCAGGCCAGCAGATCATATGGGGTTCACCAGTGCGCCCCTGACCCCCTGCTGGCTAGCCACCTCCCCCACAGCCCTGCCATCCTCCCAACCCAGGGCTGTTCTGCGGATGTTCCTGCTGATCTGGTTCAAGGCTGGACTCCAGACCTCACCCCCCATCACTCCGCTGGACAGGGAGACCCAGGCCCAGCCCCCGGGTAAGCTGTTTCCACGCCCTGGAGTGGCCTGGCACATGGAACTAATCTGTGGGTTTGGAGCTGGCCAGCATGAGTAGAGTGTCATCTCTTTATGGAACACATCTGTCCCCATCAGCTCAGTTTGCTCTCATCACCCTGCTTTGTACAGAGAAAATAAAGAAAGGTGATACGGCTGGGGCAAAATCAGAAACCTCATTCTTTTTTGTGGGCAGCAGTTACAGGGGAAGGCCTCAGTAGGAGACAGAGGTCCTGGCAACCGTGTTTTTGGGCCTCGTTCTGTGAATCCGGAGCCACAGCTGCGTGAGGCAGGGTACACGGCAGGTCTGTCCCTTCAGGGCTTTCTACTCCTCACCAGCTGGCCTCTAGGCCTGACACTTCTGGCCTTCCCTGAGGACCGTTCTTTGCTTCTCCTCCTGGTCATATTGAAAGCAAAGGACTGAGAGGACATGGGCCCTCCCTCCCTGAAAGCCTGGCTTCTTGGCCGGGTGATGCTGAGCTTTCCCCAAGCCGGGGACATTGCGGACCCACGGCACTGGCGACAGCGTCCTCGCCTCAGCCGCTGCCTCAGTACAGGCTTATCCACGCTCACCCGTTCTCCGTGTAGCCCGTGAGCATTCACTGCGCACGTGTTCTCCACAGGCTCTGCCGGAAACATGTCCCTCTGACAGCATGGCCTTCTGTCTGTCCTTGCTAGATGGTGACCGGAGCGCTGGCAGCCAGGAGCAGTCGTACGTGGGGAAGCGGTCGAACCGAGTGGTACGAACCCTCCAGAACAGTAAGTGTAGGATGCCACGGCCCAGGCGCCTCAGTGCTGAGGTCAGCCTGAGCCTGACCGCTCATCCGCTGCTCCTGTGTTCTAGCCCCGTCCCTGCACTCCAGGCACTGGGGAGCCCCCCAGCAGCGGGAGGGACGGCAGCAGCAGTGGCACGAGGAGCCGAGTGTCACCCCCACCCCCCTGGGGCTGCAGGAGACCATCGCTGAGTCCTTGTATATCACCCGGCCCCTGCTGCACCGTATCCTCTGCGCGCCGCTGGCCGGCCCTGCGGGGCGGGCCCGATGGGGAGCGGGAGGGCGGGCCGTGTGCCGGAGACCTCCTTGACATCTTGGCCGTCAGTGCTCAGCCTGGGCCTCTGGGGTCAGCGGTCGTGGACACCCTGGCTCCTGTCTGGGGTCGTGGACGTGACCAGGTGAGCCCGGGCCTGCCTGGGAAGTCCGTTCCCTCTGCCGGGCTTCCTGCGGCGGGCCTGTCCCCTCCTGAGCAGGCGGGGGGCCCCCCCATTGCTGGCCCTGACCGCGCCCCCTCCTGCCCGCAGCCTGAGCCTCCTGAGCGACAGGAAGGCCATGAGCCGGAGGGAGCGGCTGGAGCTGCGGCGCCGGACCGTCCTGCTGCTCTGCTACCTGCTGCGCTCCCCGTTCTACGACCGCTTCTCCGAGTGAGGACCAGCCCCTGTGCACGCCTTCCCTTCTCCCGCCTCCATCCCGGCTTCACCCAGCTCCTGCCGGGTGCCGTCCTGGGCGCAGCCGTGTCCTTGGAGCGCTCTGGCCGCCGGCTCAGCGTGCAGGCGTGAAGCAGGGGCGGCGCGCTGCGGGCAGGGCCGCGGGGGTGGTGGCAGGGGCAGGCTTGCTTCCTCTTGAGTAATCTGGAGGCCCGCTTTGCCGAGGAGGCACTTGAGGCTCAGAGCAGCTGGGCTCCTCACACGGAGCCGCCCAGCTAGCCGGTGGCAGAGCCAGGGGCCACCGCCATTCTCTCTCTTGGCCTGTCCCCGCCTTGCCCGGCCTCTGCTCTGTCACCTGAGAGGGTCCAGAGCTTCCAGCCTCAGCCAGACAGAGAGGGCCCACTGGCGGCAAGTAGGGGGTGGCTTGGGGCCGAGAGCCCCGAGGCCTGCCAGGTGACTGCCTGAGGTCAGACTGCGACCTGAGGAGGGGTCTCTGTACGGCGACAGAAGCCAGACCGGACGCTCCCGTCTTAATAAGTCTGCTGCTGGAAGACTGCAGTAGTGCCTGGAATTACATGTATCGTTATGGCCACACAACCTCTGTGTGGGTCTGGTTTGGCTTGCTGTGTGTTGGAGGCAATAGGAACTAAGTTTGTGCCATCCTTTGTACCACCTCGGTGCAAATAGCTTGGCCTGGCAATTCCTGTTTTCACCTAAGTTTGCAAGCTCACAAGGTGCTAAAGGCAAATCCTATTCCGTGCTCTAAAGGAATATTCCGAAGACTTAACACGGACCATAAGACCTTCCCCCACAGACGGCCTGCACTTTGTAGAGGAAGCGTAGCCCCGGGATCTCGGAACCGAGGCATTTTGAGGCGACAGTACCTGCAGAGGTGGCCCCGTAGGCAGCAAGCCTCTAGTGTGGCTCCTGCTGAGCTGACCGCCCAGCTCCCTTAGAGCAGTGGCCCAGACTGAGAAAGGTCTAGAAACCTGTCAGCGAAATTCCTGGTTTCCCCAGAGGACGGGGAACAGACTGCTGAGTGGCTCTGGGGTGCAGGCAGTGCAGGGAGCCCCCCTTTCCTTCCTGTCGGAGACCAAGTGTCGTCTCTGGGGCTGGGCTGCCTTCCAGTCATGTGACCTTCAGCAAGTTATTGAACCTCTCTGTGCCTCATCTGTACAGTGGGGACGTGACAGGGTTGTGGGAGGCCTTAAATGACTTCAGACACACGGGAGCACGTGGCGGAATCACTTAACAAATACCGGGGCTTATCATCATTTCTTTAAGTAACGTCCCACCCCAGGTTCTCCTGTGGGAAAACACTGTCTTAAAAAAAATAGGGCTTTGGTCCCTGCTGCTTCCTTTGAGTGTGCCCCCTCAGATTGGGTGCCCCCCCCCCGGGGGGGGGGACCTGGTCACTCAGCATTGGCTCGTGAGGTTTCAGCGTGGCTCAGCTCTTCTGCCTTACTGGGGGCTTCTCGAAGGCAGGGTGGGGCTGTCCTTCCCCCTGGGCCCTCACCATCCCTGGGCTGGGACTGCCCCATGCATGGCGCTCCAGGAGTATGTTGGCTCAGGAGAAGGAAGGGCAAGACAAGGGAGAGAGCGGCGGGAGGAGTGTCTGGGGTGACGTAAGCACCCACCCAAAGCTGAGCTGTGGGCGGCCCGGGCCTGTGGCCCAGAGCTCTTGTCCTCTTGTACTGGGGTCTGCGGGCACCCAGACCCCCTGCTCAGCCCGCTCCCTGCTTATCTTCTCTGCAGGGCAAGGATCCTCTTCCTGCTCCAGCTGCTGGCAGACCATGTCCCGGGCGTTGGCCTAGTCGCAAGTAAGTGTGGGATGGGGCGTGATGATTACTGAGTGGCGTGGATCTTTTGAGTGGCCCCGTGTCCGTTTTCTCTTTATCTCCTTGTCATTGATTCTTGCAGTCAGGAGAGGGAGCCCAGAGGTCAGGTTGGGTGGGTGACAGCTCCTGGGCACGGCCAGGCTGGCCCGTAGATCCTCCGGGGTGGCTGGAGGAAGGTGTCCTGTTCTGGGAGGAGTGTTGGGCCACACTGGGCTGTCAGCCTTAGCCTGGCCTCGGGATCCTGGAGCCGTACACCCCTGGCTTCTCTGGGGCTTCTGTGGCGGAGCTGAGGGCCACCAGGCTGTTCAGAGCTCTTACGTCAGCAGAGACAAGCCCAGAGACAAGCCGTGTGGCTTCTCTGAGCCTGAGGGTCTTTGCAAAGGGGGACAAAGTTCCCTGCCGAGGCTGCCTCCCTCGGAGCGGGCAGGCGGGAGAGTCAGTTGGGCCCCTGGCTTGAGCTGTGAGCAGCCTACTGGGGCCGCTGCGGCCGAGAAGGGCCTGAGGTAGTGCAGGGCACGCTGGAGTCTGGCTCTCAGCCCCGCACTCTCTCTCCTTGCAGGGCCGCTCATGGATTACTTGCCCATCTGGCAGAAAATTTATTTCTACAGTTGGGGCTGACACATCCCGGGAGTGCGTGCAGGGAGGGGCAGGGGTGTCCCGGCCTTTCGGTCCCCCGGGGCCCCTTCGCCCTAATAAAACTGACTCTGGCAGTGTCCCAGCATGTGGCCTCTCCATGCCTGCGGCGCGGGGCTCCCGGCACTCTGGGCCAGCCTGGCTCTGCGGACAGAGCAGCCGGAGCAGAACCCTCACCTCTCTGCCGATGGAGCCACCGCAGCCCGCACCTCGTCCCTGGGCTGAGAAGCCTCCGTTGGGACAGGGACCTGGGCTCCTCTGGTCACAGAAAGCCGGGACCTAGCCTCCTCGAGCATGGCCGCCACAGAGGTTAACTCAGCCCTCCCCCCGCCCCGGTCCCTGGTGACAACAGACAAGGCCCGCTGGGCAGGGGTGACAGCTGCCTGTGCGGCCTCTGGCCAGAGCCTGTCTGCCCCTTCCCTGCAGAGCCCTGTCGCTCTGGCCTGCCAGCCTTTCTGTGACGGAGCCTGGTGAGTGGCGGGCCCGGCGTGGTGCAGTGACACCTCCGAGTCCTGAGCCCCCATTTGACAGCAGGAGGTTTTCTCCCACAGGTGAAGAGGGTCAGGCACCAGCCAGCCCTGGGGCAGATGCTGGGGGTGGGCGTCGGAGGGGCTGGGAGCACGAGCGGGTGCAGGTTCAGGGGGTATGAGCTGAGGTCTCCCCACACTCCCCAGGCCAGCTCCGTGGTGGCCGAGTGTCCCGGAGCCACACACACACGCTGCTGGGGAGGGTGCAGGTGCCCAGATGGAGAGACCGCGACCTGGCAGAAGCCCTTTCTCAGCGCCCCCACCCTGGCCCCTTTGCCCCGTGAACAGACCGTACTGTGCTGCTGGAGTTTCTAGCCGGACAGCCGCCCTTCCAGTTCTGAGGGCTCCGTCTGCACCAGCCTCTGCCCCGCCTGGCTTCCTCTGACGCCCTGGGGGGAGCCCCGGTAGATGGGGCCAGCCTACCTCTGCTCTCCCCGTCCCCCGCCCCAGTGCCTCTGGGAAGGCACACCCAGGTCCTGGGCTGGAAGGTGAAGGAACGAGCCTTCAGGTGGTTGCAGCTTGGGGCCCTGACCCATTGGGTACAAGTGCACGTGCCCTGGAGCCAGCTCTGGGCCTGGTGCTGTGCGTGCGGCAGAGGAAGTAGGCCTTGCTATCTCCCACCGATAGGCGGACACACAGAAATGGCATGACGCAGGGGTGTGGGAATAGGTAGGAGGGTGTCCCTGAGGAAGTCTGGGTTGGAGGCGAGTGGGGATGCTTGCTGCCTAGAAGGACGCCTGCGGAGGGCACACCCGTCGGGGAGGCCTCGGTTCAAGCAGGGGTGACCCTGCGTCAGTGTCCGGCAGGCCAGCTGGGAGAGGTTGTGCACTGCAAGCCCCTGCTGGGGCAGAAGGGAGGGAGGAGCCGGCGGGAGGGGAAGGTCAGGGCCAAACCCAATAGCCCATCGCAGGCCTGGCAAGAAACTCAGACCTGCCTCCGAAAGGCAGTGGAGAGGGGACCATTTAAAACCTCATCCCAGGGGCGCCTGGGTGGCTCGGTCAGTTAAGCGCCTGCCTTCAGCTCAGGGCGTGATCCCGGAGTCCCAGGATCAAGTCCCACATCAGCCTCCCTGCTCAGCAGGGGGTCTGCTTCTCCCTCTGCCCCTCACCCTGCTGCTCGTGCTCTAATAATCTTTAAAAAAATAAGCAAACCTCCCCCCAGCGGCCTGGTGCCGGGGCTCCTGGCAGGCAGTGCTGGAGGGTGGGCACAGGGACACAGTGGGCAGAAACCTCCAACAGTGGATGGGGCCGGAAGAAGGCTGTGGCGGGGGGAGGACAGGGTGTAGGGGGCACCCAGGCAGGCTTGGGACTGGGTATGGATAGAGAGGGAGACGGCATCTCAGAGGCAAGGAGGGTGAGGGACGAGGGACTGAGTTGGGCGGAGTGTCCAGAACTCCCGGTTCCCGGCAGCCGTGAGCTGTAGTGAGGACGGAGGACACAGACACAGGCTTGTGAGGGACGGTTGCGTCCAGGACACAAAGGGAGAGGACCACTGAGCTGTTAGTGTGCGGGCTCAGCACACAGAAACAGTCTGAAGGAGATGCCTGCACTTGTCACCCTGGGTTGGGGTTACGGAGGACCAGGAGCCAGGGATGTCCCTCTCCGGGCCTTGGGCACCTCATTGGTTATGGGCATGGGGCCGGACCCCCAGTAGGTCTTCCGTCTTAGAAGCGACGGGGTTTCCAAGTGCAGAGCCCTGCCCAGACCCCCGTTCTGACTCCACAGTGGGCCAGGAGTTTCGTGTTTAAAGCCTCAGGGCTTCAGAAGTGAGCTGGGGCCACGCGGCACCAACAGGACTGGGCAGAAAGCCAAGAAAGGACTCACGGCTTGGCCTCAGCCTGAGAGGCGACCGTCGCCATGCTATCACGTTGTATTTATTCACTCAACAAATACTGAGCATCTGCCACATGTGGCTGGGGACCCTGCAGTGAACCAAACCAGTCCCTACCCTCGGGAAGCTTCCACTCCAGGAAGGAAGCAAGTTGCGGGCTTTGCCAGCTAATTCACATCTCTCTGTCCAGCCTCAGGGGTGGTGGCAGGGCCTGTGGAACCCTGGCGCTGGGCTGTTGGAAGCTTCGGGAAGCTGGGGGGAGGTCTCTTAGAGCAGGCTCCCCTCAGTGGCCTCTCTGAGCGGGCCAGGGCCTAACGGCCTGCTCTGGGCTCTCCGGCTGGCTGGCGGGTGGGATGTTCCTGGCATCAGAGAGACACAGGGTGGCGGCAGCAGGAGGCGGGGAGGAGGCAGAGTGGCAATGGCTGGGGCTCTCCGCATGACCTCTCCTCTGTGCCGCCCCTTGGGCAGAGAGGTCTGTACCTGACCTCACAGATGAGGCCACAATTGTGACATGTCCACCTCGCAAGAGGCAAGGTTGGAATGTGAACCGAGATCAGACGCCAGAGGTCTGTGCCCTTACCCCTTGGGCAGTGACAATAGAGCAAGATGCAGTTCGGCACCTGTTGGCCGACACCGTCAGTAAAACAAAAACCAAATCTCGGCTGGAGGTCTCCGGCCTCGCTGCAGAGCTGGCGCTGACCTGAGCCCTGGAACTCCTGCCCTTTGTGAGGTGGCCCTGGGCGTTGGCGGCAGCTCCGCCCTTCTGCCGGGGGAGGGGCAGGCAGAAGCCCAGGGACCGGGACCTGAGCAGGAGATGGTTCGCACCATGCCGGGGGCTCTGTATCCCAGAGCTGGGCTCAGCCTCTTCCTCCTCTACCTCGTCCTGGCAGCTGTGCTCCTCCGCCCCCAGCCCCTGAGGTAAGTCCCGGGGACAGAGGATCAAGGGTCCACAGGGCTGGGGGATCTCTGGGAGGTGGGGGGCTCTGTCGTGCTGCCTCCCACTCCCCTCCCCAGAGGACCGGCTGGTGCCATTATCCAGGGAGTCGAGGCTCGCCCGGTCCCCCACCCTGAGCCTTCACAGGGAGGTGGTGAGTGGCCGGCAGGGCCAAGGCTGAGCACCCCAATATCTCCCACAGGCCTCAGCGATCTGTTCCTGAAGAATTTTCAGCCCCTCTGGAACTCTCGCAGCCACTTTCCGGCCTAGTGGATGGTAGTATCTGAGCCGTGCCCTGCCCGGCCCCCATGATGTGGGACACAGACCCTAGGGGAGGGCACCCACGTCCAGCCTCGGGGTCTTTTCATCCCAAACAGCACTGATCTGGGGTGATCTCAGCAGATTCCCCCTGCCACCCACACCCTCTTCTTTCCTTAGACTATGGGGTTCGACCCAAGCACCCCTGGCCACGAGGGCCTCGACCCCTCCTCTCCCGGGCCCAGCAGCGCAAGCGGGATGGGCCAGACATGGCTGAGTATTACTACAATGCACACCTGTGACAGCCCCTTATAAAGCTATTCTGTGCAGCAAAGGCTTGGGTGTTCCTGGCATGGACATCAGCTGGGGGGGGGGGGGCAGGGAAACACACCCACTGCAGTCCAGACAGGAAATGGCACTTTAATAGTTGTGGCCAAGGTGACAGGACCAAGCTGGGGCTACAGCCGAAGCAGCCAAGAGGCCCTCGCTGGCCCGGGCCAGTCCGGAAGCCTCCCTTTCCTGCCGGGACGGGGCCCTGCCGCAGCTCTCTTCTTCCCTGGTGAGGCCCCACATGTGCCAGGGGCCAGCGTGGCGGCCACCGAGAGGCACCACAAGTGACAGAGCCGGGAACAGGGACTGCACCCCCACCTGCTGCGAAGTCCTTGGGAGGTGGCTGGGCTGAGCTTGAGCTCAGGGCCTTCGGTTGGGGCTGGGTGTCAGGGATGGGGTGGGTGGGCACCGGCAGGTGGCACGGGCTTGGTCAAAGCAGGAGCCACAGCCAGAGAGCCCAAGGCCCCAGCAGGGGAAGCGACACCCAGGATGGGACAGAGCCCTCTGTTCCTACGATGGGCATCCTTCCCGGCCGGAGGCCTGACACCCACCAGCCCCGCCCCCTCCCAATCCCCAGGCAGCCTTCTCTGTCCTCCATAGATGAATCTAGTCCCATATATTACAATAAACTGCATTTGCCTCTCCCCAGAAACCCCGCCCTCCCCCACCCTCGGCCAAAGGCCCCCACTTCCCCGTCCTCTGGTGGTGATGGGCGCCCCTCAAGCGGTGCTGTGTCCCGTCAGCAGCCAGCTGTCCTGGCGCGGCCCGCGGGCCCTGGCGATGCAGAGGGCGGGGCAGCGCTGCTACTCCAGGTAGATGTCCTCCGTGGGGCACGTGTACTCCACGAACTGCTTGTAGAACTGCTGGAATGCTCTCCTAGGAAGTAGGCAGACCCACCGGTGATGGGAGGAACACCATCTCCACCCACGGTTTTTCATCTGGAGCCTCGGGGTCCCTGGGCAGGGCTCGGGCTCCCCCACACGGAGCTGCTCAGCTCTGCTCTCTACACGCTGTACTTCCTGGGTGAGACGGCAGTTGAAGGAAGGGCCCCACAAGCCAACACGGTTGGGAGCTACCCCGCAAGACCACCCAGCCCCGACTCGCGGCCACGAGGCGTGCAGGGCTGGGAGGGGGCTTGGGTGTGCTTGGGGGGCCCGAGGCCGGGCCTCGCTCTGGGGCGGGTGCTAGGCAGGACACACACACACGGGCATACCCCACGGATTCTGCCAGGGCTTTGGTGGACTCCTCGGACACAAAGACATGGCAAGCAAACCGGTGGTCAGCGGGGTGCTTGGTGATGAACCCAAAGTACCTGTGGGAGGACAACCGTCTGAGGGCGGGACGAGGGCTCAGACCCCCCCCAAGACATACTCGCAGACCTGCACCCAAGAATGACAGCCCCAGGCCGCCCCCTCACAACTCTCTCTGCCCCCTCACACTTACTTGTTGTTCTTTGGATGGTATCCACAGAAAGAGATGTTTTTTAACTGGAAAAAGTGGCTACATTTGTTCCCCTACAGGAGGGAGATGAGAGGCAGGGTGTCATCAGCCCGCAGGGGCCGCAGGTGGGAGATCTGGTGGGCGGCAGGGGCCAGGGCCGGGGCAGTCACCTTAGCCTCCTGGGAATCATCAGCCTTGACACCGATCTTCACGCCCCGCACGCTGATCTCCAGGACGCAGCTGGACGGCGGGTTAAAGTGCACGGTGAGCCGGCGGGTGGTGGCAATCTGCAGGTGAGGGACGGGAATCAGGCGCTGGGCGTCTGTCTCCCCAGGAGAGGAGGGGGCCCGGGCTGGGGCGGCACCCACGTGAGGGAAGCGGGGAACAGACACCTTTTGCATAGCAGCACAGAGCACGTCGTTGCCCTTGTGGTAGGGAACCTGCACGGAGCCCAGGAACTTCACCCGGAACTGGTCCACCCAGTCGCTGTTTTTGGTCAGGGCTGGAAAGCAAGCATGAAGGCAGCGGTGGCAGAGCCAGCAGACGGTGCCACAGTCCACGGATGTCCCAACTCGGCCGGGCCTCCCTTTTCTCCGTGGGAGATGGACTTAACGTCCCCTCTGGGAGGGCCCTCCCTGGGGCTTTGAAGTCACCTGGCAGCACTCAGGGCAGGACAAAGGTGGGGCCCAGTGGCACCGAGGAAAAAAGGACGCTACCTGCCATGTGTTCAGGCTCCTTGGTGACCTCGATGGCGTAGTAGGCGGGGAAGACGCCTCGGGCGCCCGTGCGCATGTTGTAGGCCTCATACCAGTAGTCCTCGGCCTGCAGCTCCACGAGCAGAGGGTCGTCCACCTCCAGCTCCAGCTCGTCTTCGTGTCGAGGCACAAACCTGCCCCCCACAAGGGCACAGGAGGACTTCACCACCAGGGCCTCCCCAGCCGGCCAGCCCTCGGCTCCCCACCCTGCCCTGGGGGCAGGCGGCCGCAAGAGTGACGCCCGTTCAATAAACCTCCCCAAAGTCTCCTGGGCCTGTGATCACGCTAGTTCCCGGGGAAGAGCAAGATTACGTAGACGGGCACCTGCCATCCAGGAACTTGTGGGCTCGGGGAGGAAGTGCCCAGAGCCACTCCAGAAACAGAAAGGTAACAGGAAGTGAGCACCTCCCTGTGGAGGGCGGGGAGGGGTGTGCTTTGTGCGCGGCCCGGCATCCTCTCTGCCAGGCACCCTCCCGGGCTCCGGCCCCCAGCCAGACGAGGTGCTCCTCCCAGGCCCTGGCGGCGCAGCAAAGGCCACACTGCCCTGAACCCGTCCACTCTGGGTTCCGCAGAGGTGGACACTGTCCCCCTGAGGCTGAGAGGAGGCATGAAGGCCAGCATGAGGGCTGGGTCTAGGCCACGCAGTGTTGGCAGAAGCAGGGAGGGGCCCCGCTTTACTGTTGCCTGGGCGGCCCAACCCTGCTGCTCTTACCTGAATATGGCCCGGTGTGTCTGCTCCTGCTCCGCCCCGTTGATGACACAGGAGAAGAGCCCGAAGGACTCTGCACCTGCAGGCAAGGGGGCTGAGCTGGAGGAGAACCGACCCGCTCTGGTTGGGGTTTGGGGGCGGGGGGACAGGTAGCAAGCTCTCAGTCCTCATGCCTGAAGGAGACGGGCAAGGCCACCTTCCAGGAACACCCTCCATTCGGCGCCCCCCCATCCCAGGTCCCCTACCGCTCCCGCTGCACTCACTGGAGGAGCGAGAGCGGCCGCTCATGAAGACATTCAGGAACTTCTTGGAGAAGTGGACATCGGGCTCGTCGGGCGTGGAGTCCTCGGAGAGGCAGGCCGGGGGCCGCGGCCGGGGGGCCTCCTCATATTCCTCCCCGATGGCTGACTCATAGGGCGAGGAGGCAGAGGCGCAGTTGTCATAGACGGTGGCCGAGTCGCTCTCGTCGCTGTAGTCTCCGAAGCACGGCCGCAGGCTCACCAGCTCCAGCTGCGCGTGCTCGTCCACCACCAGCGTGTACTTGACCGAGTCGTAGGACAGGGCGCTGGTGTCCGAGCTCAGCGAGGCCCGTGGAGGCGGCGGCGGCTCCCCAAGGCTCCCCCGCCACCCTCCGCCCGGCGGCTCAGCCCGTTCCGGGGATGACAAGCAGTCGAAGCCCTCGTCCTCCTCACTGATGGAGGGGTGCGGCCGCCCTGCCGTGGAGGGGTAGGCGGCAGGGTCTGGGTCGGAGCTGACCGACATCCGGCTCTCGGTGGGTGGCAGGAAGGCGGAGGCGGGCTCTGCGGGGTCCGGCGGCCTCTGCACCGGCGTCAGGTAGATCTCCTCGGTGGCCTCTAGCCGCACGTCCGCCTGGTAGTGGATGCGGTCTCGATGCGAGTGGCCCCGGGTGCTTGGTGGAGCAGCGGGGGGGCCGCCGGGAGGGGCCATCTGCGTGGCGGTGCTGCGGCGGCAAGGGCTGTCGGTGGACGTGCCTCGGTCCTTGGTGGTGGCGGGGCTGCTCGGGGGCGGCAGCTCATCGCTCAGGCAGATGTGTTCATGTGGAGGCGTCTGCTCCCCTGGAGGGCAGGCAGGTCAGTGCTCAAGCCAGAGGGCCTCGCCCTGGACTCCCAGGCCACCTGCCCCCTCCACTCGGCATGTGGGACACAGAAACCAAGGTGAAGGCTCCCAGGCACTAGGCCACAGTGGGCTCTAGGCACTAGACCCCAGCTGACTTCAGATGGGCCTGCTCAAGACTGCAGGACAGGCAGTTTACCTCAACTCGGCAAGATGGAGACTGCCAGGTTTGCTCTCAGCCCGGGAAACTGAGTCAGGGCAGGTGGAGGGCCAGGTAAGGGAAAGGGTCCTGACTTACCGGTCTTCAGGGGTGAGGATGACCGCGACACCCGATCCTGCCAACTGTGCTTCTTGCCCAGAGAATTATTATTCAATGTGTCCTGTGCAGAAAACAAAAGGCCCTTGTGACAGAGGGCGTCAACAGTGCCCGGCACAGGGAGGCCCTGGCCCTGCCCCCATCAGGCCATCCCTAGGCCATTTGCTGCACCACCCCCAACACACACACTCTTGCCAAGGGCCTCACCCCCAGTCCTCCTCGAACAGGCAGGAGGGGTGGCAAGTCCCAGCCCTCCCAGCCAGACCTACTGGCTCTAGACGGCTCTCCCTCCTGGCTCAGGGAAGCTGGCCAACCCTCGGGGAGATGCTCTTATCAGCCTCAGCAAAGGTGGTGATGGCCAATATGTGTGGTGGTGAGTGGGGGAGCAGTGGGGGAGAAGCAGGAGCCATCTGGGGACAGAGCCAGACCCCTAGTCCCAGACACAAAGGCTTTACACGGTAGATGTTCACTTCCAGCCAAGTCCTGGAACTCAGGAAGCTATGGCCTAGAGAAGGGGCAGGGACATTCTGGCAGAAGCTGAAAAAAGGACGAGGAAGGGTCTCTCGGCAGCTGGCCTGGGGGACCGGGATGAGTCACCCAAATGATGAATCAATAGCATGGCTCCCCCACCCCTCCAGGAACACATGACTGAGGAATGACAGATGGAGTTGTCAGCAGCCTCCCTTCCTGGATCTCCCAGGCTGCCCATCCCACACCGTTGGTGCCCTGGGACCCCTCTCCACCATGCCTACAAACAAGGCTCCCCACAAACTATTCAGGCCCCCTCCCCTGGGAACACTCTCACAGGCCCGCACATTCAGGAGTTTGGCTGCCAAAAATCTGCCCCAGAGGATTCCGGGAAAGGGACCAATCCTTTGCCTGCAGCCCCTGCACCCTTCACCAACAGCCCCACCTCTCTGAGCCCCTTCTCTGTACGTCACCCGACAGGGCCTGGAAGACAAAGGGCCACAGCCAGCTCTCCCCCACCCCATTCAACCCTCCTTGGCATCCAGCCACCCAGCCCAGGGGCCCCGGGCCCCCAACTCAGCCAAGCAGCTCTGCTTCCCATGCCTCTTCCCTGCCTTCTGGGAATTCCCAGCTGCCCACATCTCAAACTGCCTGCTGCCTCTGAGCTCCCCATCCCCACCTCTTCACAATTCCCCATGACCTTCCCCCAGCAACGACCACTTTAGATGCTCTTTTCTCCAGGCCTGCTTCTGCCCTCCACCAGGAGCCCCACATCCTAAAGGGGAAACCCCGCCCGGGCCTGAGGGCTCAGGCTCCAGACCTCTGCAACTAGCCCTCAAAGATCTGTTCCGTCCTCCTTAAGCCCCCACTGCTCCTTCCACTGTCCCTCCGGTCTCTTCACTCCTTCAAACTTCCCCTCAAGGCTCCAAACCCTGTCGGCCCGACCTGGCCCCTCTCTCTTGGGGCAGATCCCACCTGCCCGCCGACACCACCTCCCCAGGGCCCTCCCGCTTGGTAAGTCTCACCAGGCCGACTTCTCCCCGCGCCGGCCGGCAGGTCCCTGTCCCACAGCCCCTCCTCGTTCCTCTAACCCGCGGGCCGGGCTTGGGCCGCGAGTTGCTCGGCGCCCCCCACGCCTCGCGCGCCCTGCCCCACGGCGCCGCCCCTTCAGCCCCGCCCCACGCCGCTCGCGCTCACCTGAGACCGCGGCACCTGCGGGAAGAGGTTGAGCGTGGTGGGCCGCTTGGGCCGATACGTGTCCCCGCCGCCCTGGCCCTGGCCCTGGCCGCGGGGCGCCGGCTCCTGGCGGGGCTCGGCCTCGGGCGGCCCCGCTCCCGGCNGTGTCGTCGTCGTCGTCGTCGTCGTCCTCGGCGCCGGGAGTGTCCCCCGCCGCATCGATCAGGTCCATCTGCAGCATCTCGGCCTGCAGTCGGCTCACCGCGCTGCCGCCGCCCCCAGACAGCAGCCCGACGCGCGGGGGCTGCGCGGCGCGGACGGAGGGGCGTCAGGGGGCGGGGCCCGGGGCGGGGCCGAGGCCGCCGCGCACCGCCCCCCGCCCGGGCGAGTCCATTCCGCGGCCGCAAAGGGGGAGGGCACGGGGGAGAAGCAGGGGGCCCGGCGAGAGGAGGCCGCGCGTCCTCCCGCCCCCGCGAGGATGCGCGAGACCGACTGCTCCCCAATCTAGTCGGTGCCTTCGGCAGTCCACACCGCCCCCTCCTCACGGTGCCCGCCTTCCCGACTCTCCGCACCCTCCCGTTCCTTTGGCAACGGCCAGTGACCTCACCGGGGTTGTAAGCCGAGCCCAGAGTGAGGTCACCGCTGTTGCCATGGGGACGCAGGGTCGCCAAGGAGTTCGGGCCCCACAAGGGATGGAGGGGAGAGGTTAGTATTTGAAGGGGGCAGTGAGGAAAACTGGGAAGACAATCTTAGCCAGGCGGAGAATGGAGGGAGGGCCGCAGCGCGAACAGGAGGACCTAAGCACCCCCGGAGGAGCGGTGCCGGGGGGGAGGGGCGAGCAGGGGCACCTGGACGCGGCACCTGTCCACAGTCCGAGACCCTTCCAACCTGGGGTGTTCCCTCATGCCATCCTAAACCTCGATAACTCTAGCCTATTTCAGTTCTGCCACTAACTCCCCGGCACCCTGGACAGATCCCCTGACCCTCCAATTTCCTCACCAGTTAACTGCCTCCCAGCTTCCCACGGAGGGGAGGACTCACTGGCAACCGTGAGTGAAAGCCCCCTAGAGCTTGTCTAAGGCCCCACAGGGTACACCTCCAGCTAGTACTGCCTCAGGGCCCTGGCTCGTCGGAGGGATCACCCTCTCCAAAGCTCTGCTGGTGCATGTTGGATGAAAGGGTGGTGTGGAATTCCGGAACAGGTGTGTGACCTTAGAGAAGCCAGGTCAGGGTCCTGGGACCATTCACCACCCTTGCTGGCCTGGCCTGAGGCAGGAGGGTTGGGGCATGGGGTACTGCGGGGTCATCCTCACCCCTTGGTTTCCTTTTGCCTGGCAGAACTTACAGAATCCCCGTAACAGGCAGCAGGAAGTCACCCGGACGCAGGCACCCCACCCCAGCTCGCACGGCAGCTCTCCTTTGCTAACTGTTCTCCTAATACCACGTCTGCTTTGGGCACCCACCCTCCTGGGGGCTACCAGAAGCTCTGGGCTTTGCAACCTAGTCCTGTGCATTGCCTCCCATTTCCTGGCCAGTGGCCCCTTCTTCCTGTTCTGAAAGACATAGGGGGAACCCTGTCTGACCCAAGCTACCCAGATGCTGAGGGCCTCCTGCAGGATTCAGAACTTAGGGAATGGAGGAGCCATCTGTCCTATATGACAAAGCCAGGAGGCCGAAAGCAGCAGTAATGTTGGCTTAACCCTCCAGAGGAGCCTTTAGAATGTCGGGCCAGGGAGGGTCTGCGGGGCTATGTGGCGTAGATTGGTGCAATGGCAGCTGAGGGAGTGCCCTGGCTCTTTTTCTCCTGTCCCAAAGCACTGCAGACTCCACAGGACTCCACCCTTGCTCTGCCTCAGGCCCTCTGCCAAGGCGGTCTGGAAAGGGTTTGGGATAGTCCTGGTCCTTCCTTTAACCCTGGCCCTAAATGCTACTGCCCTACATCTGAAGACCTCCTGCCCTCTCCCTTCTTGTGGGCAGTTGAGGAAGCCGCCTCTTGCCTTAACCCCTGGCAAAAACACCCAGTAAATCCGGATTGAGCATCCCAAGATGTGTCAAACATTATACTTGGATGTGTCTCTTGGATGTCATTTCATTTCATGAGGATGCCATACAGACCCTGAAAACCCTTTTGTAGATATGGGGATGCCTTCACTCCTGTCCTGACCCACCCTGTCCCTCCCCCCCCCCCAGGGCTCCTGAGAGCCGGCTCTTACCCGCAAGGACAGAGTATCTTTGCACTGCAGGCTGAGGCCACACTCCTCGGTGATCTCTGAGAGGTCTTCATCCTCAAACTCCTCCAAGCTGATGTCATGGGTGAGCCTGGTGAGCACAGGAAGCCGAAGTTACCAACCCAGGGGCACTACTTACACACCTCTGCACCACCACCTCCTCTCTGCCTGTACCTTTTCCAAGGGGCGGCCCCTCGAAGGCAGATCACGGCCCCCAGAGGATGGGACCTGACGTCCACCTGCGCCGAGGCAAGGGGTAACAGGCAGGGAAAGGGGAGGCTCCAGGTTACTCCAGCTCCTCCCAGCTGGGAGCTATCTGCCCTGTTGCCAACCAGGAGGCAGTGCCTAGAAGGCCCAGCTGGTCAGAGCCTCGGCTCTGCCAGAGAAATGCCTCCCAGGGTGAAGGCAGGTGCCGAAGCCTGTTCACCCACGGAGAATGCAGAGTTGAGAAGCGACTCCAAGGGATGCCTGGAGTAGGGGGGTTCCCCGTGCAATCCCTGCAGTGACAAAACCCGAGGTGCTGGCAGAGGCCCCTCAGCAGCCTCAGGAGAGTGCTGCATGCCCCCCGCCCAGGAAGACCAATGCCTCGAGCCCTGGGAGCAAGTGAAGGGAAATCTGGTGTCAATGTGGCGAGTTTCAGCCTGTTCCACGAGAGACTACACCCCCATTCTGTGTCCTTCATTTCATCTCTTCAACCACAAAATCGCTTGCCCAGCGCACAGACCCCGAACAGAGGCTGCATAGGGGTCAAGGAAGGCCCGGGGTTGGGGCTAGAGGTGTTGTGAGCTCAGGGGACAGACCAAAGCACATCAGCACCACAACTCTAACTGGCTGTGCTAGAATCCTCTCCCCCCTGCCCCCCAGGCCAGCCCTGTGCCCCCACCCCACTGCAGCGACTATCTGCTTGTCCCCTACACCTGGCTCACCACCAGCCCCGGGCACTCCACCTGGTTTGACGTGGGTGGGATGTTTGGGAGAATTCTGTTGGGGGAGGTTGGGGCCAATTCTGAGCCTTTTCCCAAATAAGACCAGGAGATTGAGACACAGAACAAGGGACACCCAGGAGCCCAAGGTCACCCAGAAGAGGTGTAGCCCAGCCCCCAGGGGGACCTAGGAGGCCCACACCCCCTGCCTCTTGCCTCAGTCAGACCAAACAGAGACCCAGAGCTCCATGGAGCTGCCCCCCACAAGTCCCCCCCTCCACCACCACCAATCCCTACACCCCCTACCAGCGCTCCCACTGATCCTCCAACCAGCTGTCATTGTCTGGGCTCGAATCCATCTTCGGCACCAGCTTCATGGAGAGCCCTGCTCGGCCGGGGGGCTGCAGGGCCCCAGGGCCACCCTCTCATGCCCAGAAAGGTTGGGAGGCCAGGGCTCAGAGCAGGGCTGGGGCCTCGGGCCTCCACTGCCTGGGCCTGCCTTTCTTCGTCCTGCCCGCTGCAGAAGCCTGGGGAGCTCATTAAAAATAGATGGGCCAGCAGAAGAGGCAGTGGCTGCCGACCCAGGCCCCGGCCCCAACGCTTCCCAGCCCAGCCCTCCGCTGCTTCCTTCCCGGCCCGGCCGGCAGTGGCGCTGAAGCCGCCCGTGGTTGCCACCTCCCCCTCGGGATCCGGTTACTGCAATCGATGCCACCGGCTCCACCTGCCCTTCTAATGCCCCTGTCCGGGGCTGCAGTGGCCCCCCTCCCTGGCCTAGGCTCGCAAGCAGATGGCAGAAATCTGGGATGTCTCCCCCCAAAAGCCAGCCCTGATCTGCTTTAAAGGGCCAGCACCACATTCAGGGTGCCTGGTGGTAAGATGGGGGGGCTTCTGAAATTGTCCATGAATGGATGCCCCCATCCACACGGCAACATGCTCAGCCCTCACACCTCCTCAGGGAGGCTTCTGTGGGCCCAGGCGGCATCCAGACAGCGGCAGATGACCGAGGAGGGTCTGGACTACCCCTACTGACAAGCTGGACGCAGGACAGAACCTGCCACCTCCCCAGCGTTCCATCCTTAAGCACCCAGCAAGTGCCTGTGGGCCCAGGAGGCTCCACAGCCAGGGCTAAGGGCAGGCCAGGTGTGGACCCCTCAGAACAGGGCTGGAAGGTGAAGAGCTTTCTGTCACTGCGGAGTGCCATCCACGGAAGCTGGTGGGCCCTGGAGGGAACAGCAGAGAGGGATTCTGACCAGGACAAGGGAGCTGGGCAGACGAGGTGCTCCTTAAGGCCGCTTCTGACCTGGACCCTGAGGCTGATAGGCTCCCAGGGCTGGGGACGTGGGGGGAGGCTGGGGAGAGGCTGGGCCAGCCCAGGAGCCAGAGCAGCCCTGCCATCTGGCCAGCGTGGCACAGCATCTTGGGCCCGGGGATGAGAACCCGTGGCTGGCACTAAGGAAGTGGTCAGTACCCACCGGCTGCCTGGACAGTCACAGAGAAGGCACTCCTGGGGCTCCGCCAGCATCAGAGAGCCGCAGGGCCACTGGGCGTCTAACCCAGAGGGCCCTCAGGTGCCCCCTGCTCTGCCAGGAACCCCGACACACCTCTGCACCACCACCTCCTCTCTGCCGGTCCCGGCCCAGCTCCTGCCTCTGCAGCCCCACACCTCTGCACTGGCCGGCTCACCTCGGTGCCCCGTGCCGGAAACACTCCTCCCCATCTGCCACCTGGCCAAGCTGCCGGAAACACCTGCCCCCCACTCAAAACCCCCTCAGGTTCCCTGCTAGCGGCCGACTCCTTGGCTTGGCGTTCAAGGTCTCCAGCTCTGGGTGTGACTGCCTGCGCTGCCTGTGCCGCCTGCGCCCCCTGCGCCTGCCTCCCCGGGGTCTAGTCCAGTGTTTGGATGGAGCACCTGGCAGGCTTCTCAACCTGTGCTTGCTGGAAGAAGGCTCGGTTAAGCCCACTCCTCCAGGAAGCCCTCCTAGCCCCCCGTGCCAGTGCCTTACAGCCCTCCTGGCAACGCTCACTGGTCCCCGGGCATCCCCTCGCTTGTGGCTGGTGTCACCATCTGCGTGGATACAAGGCAGTGCGGGGGGACAGACAGGACCAGGCTTCCATTAGACACCCCACCAGGCTGCTCCGAAGGTGGATGGAGCTCACGTCGCCCACCCCTGTACCCAGCAGGTGAGGCGTGCAGTCCCACCCACCCTCCTGGAGACTGGAGCTGGTGAGGTCATCTCACACGCACGAGACCCTCCGTACACGCCGGCCAGATGTGTGTCAGGGGACATCCTTAGCAACCGCCTGCTCCTTCCCAACCAAAGTGTTCAGGGCAGGACTGCAGGGGAACTTTCTCAGCCCATCTCTACATCCCCAGCATTACCCTGTATCCCACGTCCCAGGATGGCAGGTCTGGGGACAGTGGTAGCCTCCTTTACAGCGAAGGGCACTGAGGTGAACCGGAGTGGGGGGGGGAGAAGCGTGGGGCTGGGCTTGAAAGCCCACACTGGTTTCCAGCTCCAGCGGGCAGGTGAAGGGAGGCACGTATCTGACTTTTTTCTCCTAAGTGCGGCAGGAGGGCAGAATGGTCCCCGCAGCAGGCTGGGGGACAGGAGGCGCGGGATCAGATCCTGGCCCCCTGCACTCAGGAGGACTGGCCACTCAGCCTCCTGAGCAGCGGTCGTGCCCTGGCCGCCAAGCCCCGTCGCACTCTGCATCCCCTTAGAGCCTCACCACCCCCTGGGGAGATGTCTTATTTTGCCCATTTTCCAGATGAGGAACCCTAAGGCTCAGCCAGAAGGTGCCGTGAGGGTGCCCATACCTGGGCACCCACCTCAGGGGCGCTGCTCGGATCCCCAGCGTGGCGCGGCCGTGAGCTGGAGCGCTGTGAGGGGGTCACGATCAAGGAACAATGGGACGGACTGGTCAGGCGGCCTCCTTTGCAAGTCACCCCCCACCTGCCCTGGCCCTGCCCTTAGCTCCTGCTTCTCCAGGCACGGGAGGTTTGGGGTCTCCAGCGGGGGGCCCTTCGTGGAGGGAAACCTTAACAGACCCTTGGGCCCTCCAGGCTCAAGGAAGGCAACTGTGGGGATGGAGGGAGGAAGAAGGAAAAGCTAGAGGGGAGGAGGGAAGAGAAGGACGGAGGGCGGATGGTCCCCTTCTGATCCCACCAGCCCTCCCTTCCCCTGGAAACTGGAGCCCTGAGCACCAGGAGACCACCTCCAGCTGAGTCACAGGACTCCTCGCAGGTCAGCAGGTCAGCGTCCCTCACCTCCAGATCTGGAGGCCTCAGGGGGAGTCTGTCCCTGCATGCATCACACCTGCTTGCCTGTTCGGGTGCGATGCTTCCCGAGGTCTCATCCTGGTTAACACCTGGGGGCTCTGTGTCATGAGTTTGCTCCCCCGGGACCTCCCTGACCTCTGGGGTCTATCTTTATATTCGAGGCCCCCTCTTCCTACATGAGCCTCACCTCCCACTCTGGTGCCCCAGTCCTTTCTTCTGGCCAAGCTGGCTCCTCGCTGCGCGCTGAATATGCTGCCACCCCCACACCCCGTGCTCCCCACCTCTTCCTGTGATGAACTGGACAATTGAGCAAATATGCCTTTGTGCTCTGAGGTTTATGACGTGGCCTTTTGCCTTCCACAGGCCGTCTCTTCTCCCTGCCATCCTCGTTCCACCGACAGCAGCCTAGCCCTCTCCGTGCTGCTGTCTCAGCCCCGGAGTGGGGGCTGACTTAGGAGTGCGCGCAAAGTACGGGTTAAGTGGCCAAGTGCTGCAGCTTTAGCTGAGCAGGGCCAAACCTGAGCCAGGCATTTGGCTGCCCAGAGGCCACTCCTGTCCTCCCGTTCCTGGCTCTCTGGAAGTGAGGTAAGGATGCCAGCTGAGTGACCTTGGGTCCTGGCCATGGTGCCCCACGGGCCCCTCTCACAGCACAGAGCATCTGTGGTTCAAGCGTGCAGCTTGTCCCTCTGCCGCCCTGTGAGTGCTGAGCAGATAGCTGGCTCCCAGTGCGTTCTCACTGAGGCAGATTCCCCATTTCCCTCTGGCTTCCCCATAGGCCATTCTCCACTGGGCAACCAAAAGTAACATCTGACATGTAAATCTGGTCTGGTCACCCCTCCCCAGCTCAGAATCCCTTAGTAGCTTCCCCTGGCCCTTAGGGAAAGGGGCCTAAATTCCCTGTGGCCTGAAGGCCCGCTCTAGGGTGTCATTACCACCTGCCCCCTGCCCACCCCCCTCCCAGCCCGCTCAGCTCCTGCCCCACTGGCTCCCTCAAAGCCTTCCCTGACTTCCCTAACCAGGCAAACAGCCCTGCTAGGCCCACCTGCTGGTGTTTCTGGATCCCTGTGATTGTACCTTTGGGTTCTGCCACCAGCGGGGGCCTCCCCTTAGAGTCGGCTGGTCCACAAGGCAGGACCATGTCAGTCTTGATCAATAATGGGCTGCCTGGTAGCTACTTAATAAATGTTGACTGAGTGAACCACTGGTCTTTCTAGACTTTTCCCTTACAATTCTCTAAGTCAGTTGCCCTTCCAGTTCAACTTTCTGTGTCCCCACCTACATCAGAATCTGGGGTAGAATGTGCAGGCCTCTGGGAAGGCGGTGCTGGCTGAGACGGTGGGGTGGGGGTGAGCCCTCAGACCTCCCTCTCCATCCCACCCTCAGCTCTGAGCGGACACTGGGGTCAGACGAGGTTTATTCCTCTAGTCTCTACCTCCCTCCCTGACCATGTCCACACTGGGGTCATCGCCAGTGAAAAACTGAGTCCAACCCAGGAAACAAGTCCCCAGGGCCAATCCTTACTCGGGGTTATAATGTGTCTGATCAGTTTAAGGCGCTCAGGGCTGATGTGTAGCTGGAACTCTGGGATCCAATGATTTGGCTTTTGAAAAGCTGCCCTGAGAAAACAATCCCACATGTGGAAACCTTTATACCCAAGCACGTGTATTTTGCATAACCGCAGACGACTGAAAACAACCAAATAGCTGGGTGGGGCGGGGGGCGCTGGTTAGACCGGGGCTGTCCAGGGGATGGAATATTACCCAGTCTCTTGGGTGGGCGTTATGAAGCCTGTGTATGGATGTGGGAAATGTCAACTGGCATAATGAGCAAAGGGAATGTAGGACCCCAGGGTTTCACATGAGGAATCACGTTCAGGAAGAAGCAGGAACGTGAGTGAGCCGGGGTGGGACCTGGGGAGGTCTCTTCTCCTCTGCCCCCCCCCCCAGAAGCTTTCTGGGCTGGGGATTGCCAGCCTGGCACCAGGCCCCCACTTGGTGTCTGGGGGTGCTGGCCCTGTCGGGGAGCGCTTTCCCGAGGGCAGGGGGCCCTCATGTTCCACTTGGCACTGACTCCCTACCCTGGTTCCAATGCGCGCACCGAGCCCGGGGCCTGGGACGCCGCGGGTAGGGGAGGAACGTGGGGTCCAGGAAGAAGGGTGCCTCTGGCTGCTCTGGGTGCCCACAGTCAGGGCCGGGAGAGACTTTCTGAATGAACACAAGAGGAGGGCCGGGGGACAGGGATAACATACCTAGGATGGGTAAGATCTCCTAAGTAGGGATGGTGGCAGTGAGCCCCTTTTGTGGGATCCACGGGGGGCCCAAGCCAAGACGCCAGAGACTGACTGCAAGTCTCCCACATCAAAGAGGTGGGGCGGGTGGGACCCTGCCGTGGCCATGTCTGGGCAAGTGAGGCAAGTCAACGCGAGGAGCCGGGCGGGGGGCCGCCCGGGGCTCAGGGTTGGGGGAGGGCGGCTCCAGCCCCAGCGCTTCCGGAACCCCTCCCCCCGCGGAAACATGGCTGCGGGGCCGGCCGGCGTCCTGGGCCAGCTCCCCGCTCTCTGCTGCCCCCTGGGTAGTCATGTCCTCTCCGAGGCTTTCGCAGCCGTCTCTCTGAGCGGAGAACCCTCCTGTCCAGTGACCCCAGGCCCCAAACAACGCCCTTCCCGAGTGCTGCAGTCAGGTCCGGGTGGTCAGCAGCCCTCAAACTAAGGAGGTCCGCTACTAAGTTCGCCTCCCTGCCTGCCCAGCCTCTCCGCTCCGCACGGCAACCCGTGTCTAAGGGGCCCAGCATCATCCTGGACTTCTGCCTCCCCAGCCCCTTAGACCAGACACTGCACCCAGTGGGCCAATCTCCCTAGCCCCGAAATCGTCCTCTCCTGCCCCTCCTTGTCACACGCAGGATGGCCAGCCTCCCGGGGGTCTCCCTGCCTCCCTGTCCACTCTCCACCTAGCGGCCGGCGGGACTGTCCCCAGACAGCGAACCAGGGCTGCCGTTCCTGCTAAACCTTTGTGGCGTCCCACCAGGGCACTGGCCGGGGCTCCCTGGGCCTCTGCGCTCAGTCACTGTCACACCGGCCGGCCTGTCTGGTAAGGCCTCGTCTGTCTGTGTTCCCTCTACACGGCCACCTGCGTGACAGTGGGGCCCACGGCTGTGCCTCTGGAGCGTCTGTCCAGGGAGCCCAGCAAAGCGCAAATATTTGTGGAGCGAAGGGAAGGAATGGCCACGTGTGGACCGTCCTGTGAAGCGATAAAGGAGGAGCCTCTTGGTGGTCACATCTCTCGGCCGCAAGGCAGCGTGGGGAGGCCAAAACCGCACCGTCTGGACAGTCACGAGGCCTGGGGTCGGCCACTCACTTGCTGTGCGCTCTCAGGGAAGCTACTCACCCTCTTCTGTCTCCTCCTCAGTAAAAGGGGAGGAGGCAGTCGGGATGAGCTGATTTCTGGGGTCCCCTCATCCATAGCTCTCCTCCCCCATGTCCGGGGCAGGCGGCCCACTGTACTTTCCCTGAGCGCCCTTCGTCCCTCCCCTTTATCCCACTCACCCAGCTCAGTGTAGCCAAAGGCTGTGTTTCTGAAATCTCTTTTCTAGAGTTTTCCTTCTAATGAACATGTATCAGTTGAATTTTAAATTCTCTTTTCTAATTTTGTAAGTTACAGAAGTAACCTATGCTCCTTGTAGAAATAAGTCATATCATAACAGCAGTTGTGGAAGAAGTGAAATCCCTCCCCCGGGCACCACATCTACAAGCACAGGCAACTGGCTGGAGCAATTCTATCATCGGAAGGAAAAAAAAAAAAAGAAAAAGGACACCTATCTATTCAATCCAGCTAGCCACAAACAGATGCCGGCTCTCCAGCCTCCACGTCCACAACATGCTCACTCCTGCACACACACTCTCCCGCTCTAGTCCAGGGCTCTCTTTTCAGGGTGGCTCTGAAATCAAACTGCCTGCATGCAAACCCCAGCCCTGCCACTTACCTAGCCTCTGGAGGCCTCAGTTTTCTCATCTGCTAAGTGGGGATAATAGTAACACTCTGTTTATATGGCTCTGGTGAGGATGAAACGCTCTTGCGCAGAAAGCCCTTTGAGGGGCACTGGGCAAAGTGAGCGCCACCCGGGGGCCAGCGTGTCCCCTCCTCATCCTCTGACAGCAGGTTCTGTTATTCTCTGAGCTCCAGGAGGCCTGCGCACACCTGATCCTTCATAATCAACCAGTAAGGCGTTACTGGGCACCAACTCTGTGCTGGGCACTGTGCAAACCAAAGTTGAGGTACTGTCTCCTCTGCCTTCTGGAACCTGACAGCGGTGCTGGGAGCACACACATAGTAACAACAGCAGCCCTGCACGAACGCAGCTCTCCACTGCCCTTGAAACAGCCAACACGTGCTGTCCCATCCAGGTCCCAGGACTGTCCTGCGCAGGAGCCAACGCTGGCATCGTAGAGAAGAAACGGGGGCTCAGGGGGTTAAGTGCCCAGTCTTGGGGCACACAGCTAGGAAGGCTGAGCCAGACTGCAAAGCCAGGCCAGTTGGATCCATGACCCCACCAAAGAGCCGTGAGACAGCAGCAACCACCCAGGGTTAACCCGAGTTGGGCGAAGGGCTATGCGAGGCAGGACAAGGGAAAGGTCAGCGGGGGCTGCTGGAGCAGGCAGGGCAGGCCATGTGGGGCTGGAGACACTGCCCTTATTATTTCTAGAAGCTGGCCTCATCCCCACAGCCAGGCTATGGTGTCCTGGAGGGCCAGCCCACGCACTGCTGTCCTCGCCCACCTGGCCCAGACCGAACACTCTCCCTGGCTGGCATCCACCGCATCCGTTCCTCTCACTAAAGCATCCACGATACCCTGCCGGCCAGGGGCAGGGTGGGGTGGAGGGCACTGTCACCTGGGGATCTGGAAGCAGGTAGAGGGAGGCAAAGCCATCCTCTGGGCCAGAGACAGGGCCTGGAAGCTGAGTGGACCGAACACACACAGACGGCCCCAGGCTCTGCCTTCCTTGAGGTCCTCAGGCAAGCCACCGCCTTACTGAACCTTAATCTTGTCATCTACAAAATGGGCAGACCGATACCCATGCCCATGGAGGTAAACGAGCCTGCACTGCGAATGCTTTGGACGGTAACGAGCTATGCAAATGCTCACCAGCACAGAGGGCGGGCACTTGTTGAACACCGACTTGATGCGCACTAGGGAATCAATACTCATTAGGTCACCTGACAGATGGGGCTGTCGGGTCACTCAGCTAGAAAGTGGTGGAGCTCAAATTTGAACCCAGGTTCCTCTAAGCTGTTCCACTGCAGAGGGGCTTCTGGCAGGCAGGCAATATTTGCCTCTCGGCAGCGCGTGTCATGCCAGGGGGAACCGGTCTCAGACCTCAGCCTCATGACTCAGAGGCACCAACCACAAAGGCCCCAGCCCCGGAGCCCTCATGCTTGGCCTCCTCCATCTGGTCCCCTCCCTCTGGTCTTCCCCGCTCCTCAGCTCAGGGCCTCAAGGGAGGTTTCTAGAGCTGACGATGCCATTAGAGATCCCCCGGGGTCCCTACCCACCTGAGGGCCAGGGAGCCAGCAACCTCTTGGTCAGAGAGGGGCTGGCGCCAGAGCCCAGCTGGGGTGAGGGGCCCAGGAGAGGGGAAGGTGCCAGCTCATTAGATGGAGAAACAATGGGGTATGTCTTGGCCTCCTCCTAGGCTCTGGAGCAGTTACACCCTGCTCTTCCTCCTCTCCAAATGGGGCCAGGATTATGATGGAGAGATACCCATCCCTTCCCCACAACATCCACCGTCCTTGTCTCTAAAATCCACCTCCCAATACCAGATAGCAGGCAGAGAGACAGGTGAAGGGGCACTCAGAGTATGGTCCTGGGTACTTGCTCCAGCAGGGAAACCTTCCACCCAATGTCCTTGGCTGCTCCTGGGCTGCCCAAACCAGACTTCCCCAACCAAAGCTCGGCGTGGGGTCTCCTGGTTGAGTCTGAGCCTTCTGCACCTGCACACACATGACCAGGTCAGTGCTTGCCCAAATCCACAGAGGGTCCTGGCCATACCATTCCCGGAGTTAGGCCCTTCTGACCAGACAGGGCTGGGGGAGGGGCCCACGACTTCCTCCTTCCAACACCAAGGTTGTCAGTTGCCCCGAGAAACTGGGACCCACGAGGCACCCCTGCCTGCTCCCATCTCTATTCAGAAGCTTTTGGAATGGGCATAAGCGAAGCCTTAGCCTGCCTGCCTCCTCTGGGATCTCAATCCAGACCCCAGGCCCTGCCGCAGTCCCAAAGTGGGGAGAAGGCGGCCTCGGAGCCCCCTCCTCCAATTCCAGCTCTGAATCTCCTAGCCTAGGACATGGAATGGCGGAGGGAGCTGCACCACTGCCTATGCAGCGGCTATCAGCCTGGACTTGAGGCTGAGGGGGGTTTCTGGGGACTCTATCCAGGGAGGGGACCCCATCCCCACGCCGCCCTCTCGCTCCCGGGATCGGTGTGTGTGTGTTGGGGGCTGGGGGCCGAGGGTCGCGCGGAAGCCCGGGCAGATCAGCCCGGGCTGAAGGGCGTGCCGCGGCGGCCGGGGACTCTCACCTGAAATTGGGAGGTGACGCGATGTGCAGGCCCAGGAACGGGGAGGCGGCAGGCGGGGACGCGGCCCCCCCGCCCAGGCCGCCGCTCTCTCGCTCCGCCATTCTCCGGCGCAGCCCTGGCCATCCGGGCGGAGCGCGGCGCAGAGGCGGCGGCGGCGAAGGCGGCGGCGGCGGAGGGGAAGGAGGGGGGCGCGGCGAGAGGG